>NW_024802934.1:5205208-5286325 GCF_019175285.1 Sceloporus undulatus
CCCCCCACTGGATTTCACAAAGGCCTCATTTGTTATATCCAAGCAGAGTGCTTCCATGGTGCTCATCTGCCACAGAACTCATTTTGCCTGTCAACTACTATATGCAGTATGGATGCTTGAAGAGCTGTCCAGACAGACTGAATCTGCACCTCTTGTGCTAATGTTCAAATTAGAATGCAGTCATTCAGATTTCACACTGCTTGAATTTGTGATGCATATCACAGCTCAGTATAGAGAAGTGCTTTTTTTTGGGGGGGGGCAGTTATTATTTCTCTTTTTTTGCATAGCAATTACAGTTCTATAAAGTTCTGACATCTTAGTCAGTATCCCCTGCCCCCAAGTTAAAAAGGCCCAAACTCAAATTGCTGAGAGATGTGGCTTAGTCATCCTCCTTGGAAAGTACCCAGAAATCTGACTATTAGTACTGCCACTTTCCGATTTGCAGCCTCAGGCCTAATTCTAGCATTATCTCTGACACTGGTCTCTGATATGTTTGCAGAAATGATGGTTTTACTGTTCTCTCTGTTTCCTGTGCCAGTGAAACTGACTTCGCATAGTCAGTTTACTTCTGAATGGATTAAGTCTATGTCTATAATTTGATTCTTCACAAGCAAAGGAAATTCTTTAAAAAAAAAAAACCTACCTTCAAAACCAGTCACCTCCCACTCCAGCAGAAGGATTTCCAATGTGCTAGAGAGTGAGGTGCTGTGCAATGACATGTCCAGCCCTCTTCTGGCAGTAAAGTATGATACAATAAGCAGGAGCATTTGCATTTTCCCCTCCAAAATATTATATTTGATAGCATTTATTTGCTATAGATTGTATGCAAATATTTGCCAATACCTGGGTATCATTTTTCAGTAGCAGTGAAGGGCCTCCAATTTCAGTAGTAGTCAGAATCACAAAATATCCAGTAGCTGGCAATATGATACTCAAAATGTGGCAGAACAAAACAAAAAGCAAAGTCAACATGTATCAGCCACTAGTGCTTGATAGTTATCTGACTGACAATATTTGATAGTTGTATTAGTATTTAGTAAACCTTATTTTACCTCCCTTCATTAATTAAAAAAACTTTTTTGCATGAAAATGCAGAAATTATAGGATTTCAAAATCTAATTTCAGTGTTTGAAATCAAAACCCTATGTTCCTCAAAATTTTCATTGTTGGGGAAGTGCTCCAAGTGATTAGGTCAAACTGTTTCAAAAATTGGTTCCACAAACTCAGAGCCTATGCAAAATGGCTATAAAGGCTGGCCTGGGGGCAGACTTGGGGCATGGTATCCACATGACGTATGCCCCAACTTTGTCCCCAGGGCGGCATGACACAGCAAACCCTTCATGGCCTGGGCCCAACCTATTTAAGGAATCGCCTTCTTCCATATAATCTGCCCCGTGCACTCAGATCCTCTGGGAGGAATTTGTTGCAGTCTGTAAAGACCAGATTGACTGCGGCCTCCCAGAGGACTTTTCCCACAATCGCTCCCACCTTATAGAACGGCCTGCCGGACGAGATCTGCCAAATTACCAACAGAGATAGCTTTAAGAAAGTTGTCAAGATGGACCTCTTCCAGCAGGCCTTCCCAGAATAGCACCAGGCCACGTAAAGATCCCCTCACAGACATATATATGTGATGACTCTGCCCACTATTGTTCTATTGTTTTTAGATTTTAGTCTTTGTAATTTTAATCGCTAGAACTATTTAATCCTTTTTCAAGGGGTGGAATTGTATATATTACTGTATTATTTTAATGTTGTATGCCGCTTAGATTGTCAAAACAAAAAGCAGGATATAAATATAAGTTTTATTATTTATTTTTTATTTACTCCACATGGCATGTGGCATCACAACAGTCCTCTGGTGCTGCATCCACATGATGCAGTGCAAAAGAAGCACCTCAAAGCCACAGCACCGTGGCTATTTCACCCTTTCCAGGGCCACAAAAAGGAGCTGCTTGTGGTTGGATCTTTTTATGTGCCCTGGAAAGGCCTGATTGGAACCATGGCGTGCGATTGCCACAGTCCTGATCCATCACAGCTGAAGGCAGCTGCAGACCACAGAGCCCCTCAGTCTACTATTGCTAATCATCCCAGCCAGCAAGGAAAATTATCAGGGATAATGAGAACTGTAGTTGAACAAAATATAGAGACCCACATTTGAAAACAAAAAGTCAAAGAAATGAAAAGGAAGAGAGAATAAAATATTCAGACTTGGCAAAGTTATATGAAATAAGCTATTTATAGCTTTCTTGATCAAGCTGAAGAATAATCCACATAATTGGCTATTTTATGACTACAAATGAGAACTGTACCTTTCTCCTTATGCTCCCCTCAACAAACCTTGTCTTTTATGATCTAACAGACTTTGATATTCTTAAAAGTATGACTGAATATTTAACATCATTCGAGTTATTCTACTTCAAGAACATGAGGCTTCTTCCTCTGTATCATGTGGGGTTTGGAATAAGGTATGTATGGGAGGTAACCATCCTTTAGATTGTTAAACCAGGACATCTTGATTGACTGGCTTCCTTTATGAGTGCTGTATTTGTATAAAGGACCTTAAAATTTCCATCATGCCTTTACTTGCATGAACCTCTTTGAGACACTCCCTTGAGATGGGGGAGGAGACACTTTGCCTTATATTGTAAGATATGCAAAAGCAAAGTGTCTCCTCCCTCATCTCAAGGGAGTGTCTCAAAGAGGTTCATAAAAGTAAAGTAAATCTTATATTGCAAGATCAGTCCTCTGTCCTTTGGAGTAATGGAAGAGGAGAATAATGGTCTTGGTATCTAAGTTGCAAAGCTAGCAGAGGGTAGGATGTAATAAACTGGAGTCTCTCTTGAAAGCTCTTTACAGAAGGCAGATTAATACCATTGGAGGGGAAAACATGCCATACTTGTTATTACAGGGATGCAAACTGAATATGAAAGAATAAAAAGAAACAACATTGTGCTTTCTCAGTAGAGTTTATGTTGAAGATGATAATCTTTATATGCAGAAATCCTTTTTATGATTCAAAGACAATAATAAAACTTGGAACCAGATATTAGGACAGCATTTAAACCAAACATTAGGACAATAGCTTACAATTTTATATATTCTCCTCCTCCTCCTCCTCCTCTTGTTATTCCTCCCACCTATCCTCATACTGTATCCATGTACCAGACTAGGCTCAAATATGGTAACTGAGCTGAAATAACCAACGGAGCTTCATGATTAAAGGGGGGTTTGAATCCACATGTCTCTCTGTTTGTAATCCAGTCTTCTAACATGAGAGTGGCTCCATCTCATTGCACCAGGCTGCCTCTATTCCTTACAATAAATAGACATTCCATTGTACAGGACAATACCAAAAGGCACCAGATCCCATTTGATTTTGGAAGCTAAACAGGATCAGCTCTAGTTAGTACATGGATGAAAGATAGAGTCTTAGATAGAGTCACCATAATTTGATAAGCTATAAATGTAATACATAAACCATACTGAGAATAGATCTATGAGAAAATTTCTGTTCAAAATTCTCTACCCTACTTTTGGGCAGAAATGTTGTGCGGGTTATTTCAGTAATTTTTTCCAGAAGAGAAGAAACTCTTAGGGGTTGTGCAGACCGGCTATTAAGGCCAGCCTGGGGGTGTTGTTGGAGTATGGTATTTATACGACACATGGCCGGACTCTGCCACATGGTGGCATGACACCACACACTGCTCCAAATGGCGCATGGCATCATGGCGCTCCTCTGGCGCTTTGTTTACACAATGCAGCACCAAAGGGGTGTGTTAAAGCTGTGGTGCCGTGGCTACCACACCCTTTCCAGGTTGCAAAAAAAAAAAATAATAAAGCTGATTTTTATGGCTCCTCTTTGCACCCAGGAAAGGCCAGATTGGGGCTGTGCTGTGTGGTTGCTGTGGCCCCAATCTGAGAAGATGGAAGCGGCTGCAGGTCACTCATTCAGGGGCGATCTGCACCGTCCCTCAGTTTCCTAGAGGTAACGCTCACCATTACACTAGACAATGCAATGTAACATGTAGTCAAATGTGTATAATAGCAGGTATTGAGAAAGATCCTTACCAGGAGCTGGGGAAAGGTGGGAATTTCATTTCAGTCTCAAGTGTAATATGAATTTACCAACATTTCTGATTTCCCCTCCAAGTTTAACATTGAAATAATTTCAAATTTACAAGAACTTGACTTGGGAGAAATTGAAAGTCACAGAACTATACCTCAAGGCCCATGCCTGTGAATACTTAATACTTTTAAAAATGGCTTTAAATTCTTGTGTCTCAAAAATGTTAGTGTTGAATTAGAATCATCACTACTTCCTAAGTGCAGGGATGTAATTATTTGTGAATTTCTTTGGCACTAGCCATTTGGTCTAGTTTGAAGCAGGACAGAGCCTCTCTCATTTGCCACAGTGGTTTTTGAGCCATGTCCATTCTGGAAGCCCAGAAAGGTATTACCTTTTAGCAGCCCTCAAAGTCACTGTTTCTCCCATCTTTGCTTTGTTAGTTCTTGTTTGTGTGCATGGGAGTGTGTGTTTGTGCTGATTATTTCACTGATAAAACTAAGAAACCTTCTTTGGAATTGCCTATGGAGTTCTGTGTGATTTGGAACTGATATACAAAGGGTCAGATCCCAGGCTGAGCACTGCATCAGCCAAGGTATACTTTCATTTGAGTATCTTAATTCCCATATTATATATTGCGGGTGCCATTTTGGTAATCTAGCAATTTCGGTAACATCTGCTGTATAGCTAAGTATACATAAAGTTGTGCAGCTTAGACCACAACATTAAATTCCAGCCTGCTTTTCATGATATATACATAAATATAAATAAATAAAAGCAAAACACATGCAAATTTGGGACAGAATAAATCCCAAACTGTGAAGATTCTTGTCAGTACAAAATTCTCCTCACTAGGACTATCCAACACTTGAGAAACATATTATGTCCAAATATTCTTTCCATCCATGCCTGAGGGGCTTCTCATCTTTAACATTTATGCAATGGGGAAATACATCTTGGAGCTCTGTATGCTAAAAATAACTGTATGTATTGAATTTGTCTACTGTAAATGAAAAAGAATTTGATTTTACTTTGGTTTTTTTGGGGGGAAATTGCAAAATTAGCAAACTTCAGACCTTCTTTCTCCTCACCTTTCCACTCGGGCCCTCCGTTCTGGTAGTCAAGGTCTGCTGTCTCAGCCCAGGATTTCCTCTGCCCCATCCCGGATTCGCCCCTTTTCACTCGCTGCCCCTCACTCCTGGAACCTTCTTCCCCCACGAACAAGAGCCATCGATTCTTTAACCAGCTTCAAAACGGAGTTGAAAACCATCCTGTTCAGAGAAGCCTTCCCAGGCATTGCATAATTGTCGCTTACTATTTGATGTTCTTGTGGTGCCTGTTTATTGAACCATTTCCTGTATTGCTATGTACTGTATATGCATTATCCTACTTGAGAGTATGTATTTTCCCTGGAAAATGATTAACCATCCATTATGAAGCCTCACCCTCCCTCCAGTCCATCTCCCTTGGTCCAGGCCTTGGAGGTAGAGAGGAACTGCTGGACCTCTTACCCTTTCCCTCCACCACTCCCTTCTCCTTCTGTGTCTTGTCTTTTTAGATTGTAAGCCCGAGGGCAGGGAATCGTCTAACTAAAAGATTGTATGTACAGCGCTGTGTAAATTTACAGCGCTTCATAAATAAAGGTTAATAATAATAATAATACTATCAAGGTACGGCTCACAAAAAAGGTCAGGATAGCACCAAAAGAGTCCATTTTATCCAACTCTTATCTTAGAATTTGTATGCATATAGACACAGCTCTAGCACATTATGGTTTAAATCCTATTGCTCATCACAATTAGAGTAGTAACCTATGGTTGGGACTGTCTAGGAGGATTGAGGACTTCATTGTCAGAAGTAGCACCTGAATCCAGTCTGCCGTGATGGCTGTAGTGTCACACTACACTATACAGTGGCGCCTCGGGATACGAAATGATCGGGTTACGAAATTTCCGGGATACGAAAAAGTTGGATTGGCAAAAACTGTTTCGGGTTACGAAATATTTTTCGGGTTACGAAATTCATTTCGGCGCGAAATTCAAATGCTGCAAAGTGCAGCTATAGGCTTTCCAGTGCTAACGGAAAAGTGTTTCGGGTTACGAAATTTTCGGGTTACGAAAGGAATGGCGGAACGAATTAATTTCGTAACCCGAGGCACCACTGTACTCTTCTTTTAAAAAGTTAAAACTTTTGTACCTCTGAAAAATGAAACAGAGCTGATTCATCATTTTCTT
This sequence comes from Sceloporus undulatus, assembly GCF_019175285.1. NCBI lineage: Eukaryota > Metazoa > Chordata > Lepidosauria > Squamata > Phrynosomatidae > Sceloporus > Sceloporus undulatus. Next base: position 5,211,509 of record NW_024802934.1, read on the forward strand.
TTGAATCCGCAGGGGCATCTAGCTGTGATGGGCTAGAAGAAATCTACAGAAAATACATTTAAAAAAAGGCAAACATTTGAATATGAAATGACAACACAACCAGTATCAGTATTCCTCTGAAATATGGGGAAATTCTGTTTGTATCTGTGCCTCCTCAGGACACAAAAGAGTATGAAAAAGTCACTTTCTTAAGGGACTAGTAAATGGCAAACTGTAAAAATATCAACACCACGTTTTGCATGCAAACCTTTGCTAGAATCAATGTAACAAAAGAAAGAAAAGCCACAAAGGTAATTCCAAAGAAAGTATCACATTGCTTGCAACTAAGCCAAAGGCTTTTATTCTTTTTGTTGCCAGAATTTAAATTAAGATTTTTAACTAACATGGTATTGCACTAAAATGCTATGCTAAATGAAGGAATCAACATTTCTAGGCTAAAATATGCAATATTATTTCAAAATCAATTAGCTGGAAGTAAACCTCATCAGCTACAAAGGAACCCATATTCAAGTAGAACCTTATGATTTTTCAGCACTAGAAAGCTTAGGTGTGCTTGCTGGAATCTATATCCTACCGCATAATTAATAGCAATCTTTGCAGTCTAGGAAAAACTCATTTGGAAGATAATGAATTTCTGAAATGCTTTTAAGGCAATAATGAACCTGATTCTACCAAAGTTAAACATTTGTAAATTCCACTGATTTCAACAAGTAAGATTTAAGTACATGCTCAACATTTAAAATAAAATCAGTGGGGCTTAAAATTACACACTTTCCTATTGAAGTAAATGGTGATTTTAAAATGGCCAGTCTAACAACACAAGTACATCCAAATAAATTATTTGGGTAGTTCAGTTTTAGCACCTTGATAGCACACATTTCTAACATTTTTGGTGCTATCATATGACCTGAAAATAAAAACAAAGCAAGCTCTCAAATTCTATCTAGTCTTCCTGAATCAGAATCATCTGGGATATGATTCTCTAAAACTATGGTTAAAGCAGAATTTTAAAAGTGGGTCTTAGATTTTAACATACAAAGACGATAGAGACTGGCCCTTATGATAGAGCATTTAAGGGGTGTTCACACACTTCAACTTCAAGAGTAACCTCTTCAAAATAATGCCAGTCCTGTCAGGATTTGATGCATGGGCAAGCTGCCTCGAGTCCGAGGTTAGGGGAAAAAGCAGGATGCAAATGAATAAATAATAGAATAGAATAGAATACTGTACTATAGTATAGAACAGAACAGAGCTTCTGTTTTAGCATTTAATTAAATAACTATGGCCCTCTACAGGCAGGCCTAAAGTGCACCCGTCACATGCTAGGGGTTGGCCGGGGGTGCACTGCCCATACTGGCCTCACCCCTAGCACGTGACAGGGGTGTCAAAATGGCGGCACCCTGTACATATGGGCACCGTCATTTTGATGCGACAGACGCTTAGCATCTGCACGTCCCAGTGTGTTTGTGACGCTGCAGGTGTGCCATTGGAACCTGCTTTTTAAGGGTTCTTTTTGCTCCGTGGGGAAGCCCCGCAGTCTGGAGGCTGCAGCTTCCCCGCAGAGCAAACCAGGGCGGCTGGGGACCATCCGTTTTGGGCGGTCTGTATCCTGCCTACGTTTCTTTAGCTGGCACTGTTTTCTGCCTTTTAAAATAATGTATGAAAGACATGTTTTCTGTAATTATGTAAGATCATATAATGTACTAAGAAATATACACTGTCTGGAAATTGTGAAGCAATGGTAAAGACAGGGAGTAATATATTTTGTTCCAGATCATTTTGGAAAATCTGAAGAAATGCACTAAATCTGCAGGAAACAGAATGTAGCAGTTACACAATGACTGTATTCAGCAAATATGTTTCTATGTAGGAAAGCCAGAAAAGTGATCATTGCACAATGTAACCAATGTACAATGGGTTCACTGGGCATCAAGACTGATGCACAACAGGAGACTAGCCAGTGCCTATGTGCATTGGTACAGCCTTGCCAATGTCCTGTTACACATTTTCACAATTCAGGCAGGGTTCCTTAGTAATTCTACTACATTGCTAACTACGTAGAAAACTATGCAATTCAAACTGTGGCAGAGAATTCTGGCTGAAATGGCAATATCATTTACATTTCTACACCACTTAATAGTGAACTTAGCACTCTCTAAGAAGTTTACAATCTATGAGCCAATTGCCCCCAACAAGCTGGGTACTCATTTTCTGTTCTATGAAAAGATGGAAGCCTGCGTCAACCTTGGAGCTCTGGGATTGAACTCACAATGTTGTGGTTGCAGTACCGGCATTTATCCATTGAGCCACCAGGGCTCCTTATTTTTTAGTGCTTTTCAGAGACCTGAAGTTACTTAAGGAATATAAAATATATTTATCTGTAACTTAAATGCATGCTGCAGCCCTGATCCAGTGCCTTGTCAGCGATAAAAAGAATGGCAAAATGCTGCTGCTTTTAGCACCAGCAAAAAGCCACCTTTGCCACGGTGGCTTTACAGTGCTCCTTTAGCACAGCATATCTATGTCGTTGGGCATGTGGTGTGATGCCAGCATCAGAATGTCATGTGTCCCTGTCAGTGCTTCAAGCTGGTCTGTTTAGCGCCATAGTTATTAGTCTCAGCATATCACCAGTTTCTGCTTCTTCTGAGCTATACTTTTTAATCACCTTCATGAATGTCTAAAAATTAAAAGTATGCATGAAATGAAACAAGTGCCTTTACTGATAACCAGTGGTCTAAGATGGGGATGGCAGAATGGAGCTCTACTCTGGTTGGAATACAGCCACTATTGATAGTCTCTTTCTTTTCTCATTTCAGTTTAATTTTTGATTTCATGTGCTTCCAAATATAGGCAAATTAATTGTGTGTGCTAAAGGACATGTGAAGCAAGTGAAAAACAAGAGGAGTCAACAGCTGTTTCATGCAAAAGCAACGGTGAAGATGATATGCTTGGAAGAATGTCAGACTGCATTCCTGGACCAAATACTTATGAAAGTTCTGTATTTTACAATACTTGAAAGTTCCATTCGAACATCAGTTTTTACATGTGCTTAGAAATTATTTTGGCACAGGAAAGATATGAGAGCCACTGAGGTGCACTGGTCTCAGTTTTGGACTAGGACTGGGAGTCCAGGGTTTGATTACTCACTCAGCCATGGAAATGCACCGAGTGTCCCAGTCTCTCAGTATTAGAGGAAAACAATGGGAAGCCACTTTTAAATAAATCTTCCCAATATATCAGAGTCAACTTGAAGGTATGTAACAAGAATAGTAGTTAAAGGCAAGGCAGTGATAAATGAGCATCTTATTTTAAACATTGTATTTTTCTTTCTAAAATATTTTAGGATCTCCCTTTTTGGTTTCCTGCTCATCAGGAGCCCAGAATCTTTGGAAAATGCAGATGTGTGTGTGGGGAGCCTCCATTCAATTCAGCCTCCAGCCTTCACATCTCTAAATGTAGCTGAATAAAGTAGAGTAGGAAATACATATCTTACTTTTATTCAAATGGATAATAAATTATCTAAAACATTAGAATTCATTTTAAAACTTTTAAGGGTTTTTTTTAATGTTCACCTCTGCAAACTGAAACAACGGAGACTTTATACATCCTTCAGTAGAGTTAGATGAATCAGAACAGCAGGTACTTGAAGAAACCTAAGACAAAAGTTAGCAGAAAAATAACATTAGGGGTTAAAACTCAAACAGAATGTTGAAACCTGTCTGTAATTCATGTACAGCTGTATGTAGCTACTGCTAAGTAGTATGTTCCTCCTTCCCTTCCCCTATCATCACCATCATCATCTGCAATGTACTTTCAAATCAAAATGTTACAGGAGAGATAAAAGAAATTACTGCTGGAGGCTAAGAATATCCAACCAAAATAAGGGGAGGAGAGAATGGAAAATGTGGTTTGGTAAGAATTATACGAAGAATAAAAGAAGTGGAAAGAAACAAAGGAACTGGAAAGTAAGAAGGAAAAAGAGTATGAAAACATTTTTAAGTCAAGAGAAAAAAATTAAATTGAATTCTATAGAGAAATGGAAACCAATTTAACAGAAAAGGGGATAAAGAAACATAAAAGATGAGGTCTAGAATAGGCTATGAGAACTAACGAATTTAAAATAAAACAAAGATATAAGATAAGACATTGGAAGGCCAGATAAAAAGGCATTAGATGCTCAACTCTGGAAACTTTGAATAGAAAGCTTCATATGCAAAGGAACTATTATGAGTTTTTAAATAAGTGCCAACTGAATACTGCCAGTTGAAAAAAATCATATGCAACACTAAAACACCACAGAGGAAAGAGTGAAACAAAAAAATGTACATACAAGATCACCTTCCATTCATCTACCATATAGTGAAAATAATGGAATGGATTCAAATCTAAGTGTGGAAAAATGAAAAAGGTCTAAAATCCTGTGCAGTTCTCTGTACAGTGGATACAAGGATGCAGATATCATTTAGAATCATTTAGAATGGGGTGGTGTACAGAGTAATGTTTTCCAATGATTAGCTAGTGTATGAAAAAGAAACAAGGTAAGCAGCTTGGAACAGAGGTAGACTTCACCAACATATAAAATCAGAGAGTTGGAAAAGACCACAAGGGCCATCCTGTCCAACCTCCTGCCAAGTCCAACCTCCTGCCATGCAGGAAGACACTATCAAAGTATTCCCAGCAGATGGCTATCCTGCCTCTGCTTAAAAAGCTCCAAGAAGGAGAATCCACCACTCTCTGAGGCATCATGCTCCACTGTGGAACAGCTCTACAATCAGGAAGTCCTTCAAGTGGAATCTCTTTTCATGTATCTTGAAACCATTGCTCCACGTTCTAGTCCCTGGAGCAGCAAAAAACATGCTTGCTCCATTGTCAGTAAGACATCTCTTCAAATATTTAAACATGGCTAACATCATTTCATCACCTTCTCTTCTCCAGGCTAAATATAACCAGCTCCCTAAACATCTCCTCATAAGGCATGTTTTCCAAACCTTTCACATACCTAGACACACTACCTTGCCCACATCCTTCTTGAATTGTGGTGTCCACAACTGGACACAATAAAATGGGCCCTAGGTATCCGTGGGGGGATTCATTCCACACACACACACCCCGCGGATACCAAAATCCGTGGATGCTCAAATCCCATAGTACTCAATGATGGCACGCCATCATTGAGGACAATGGCACTTTGCCATCACCCCGTCCCGGGTGCCAGCCTTGCTATTCTCACTGCGGCAGACAGCATGGGGGTACCTCTTCTTCCTCCTTTCCCTGCCTCCTCCCCCTCCTCTTCTTCTCCTGTCATCGCTGCCTCGGATCTTTCTCTTTCTCTTTCTCCTCCTCTTCCTTTTCTTCGCTCTTCCTCCTCTTCTCTTTCTTCCCCATCACCGCTGCTGCTCCTCCTCCTGCTCCTCTTACCTTGCCATCTCCACCTTCGTCTTCCTCTTACCCCCCATTGCCTTGTTGCTGCTCATCCTCTTTTCCTTCCTCCTCCTCCCCACATCCTCCACATTCTCCTCCTCCTCCTCTTACCCCCTGTTGCCCTGCCGCCACTTGTCCTTCTTTTCTTCCTCCTCCTCCTCCTCTCCGCTCTTCCTCGTTCTCCTTCTCCGTCCTCCTCCTCTGTCAACGCCACCCCCCGCGGGTTTGCTATCCATGTATGCTCAAGTCCGCAGATATGGAGGGTGGACTGTATGCCAGCTGAGGTTTGACCAAAGCAGAACAGAGTGGTACTACTATTTCCCTCAATCTAGACACTATACTCTGATTGACGCAGCCTAGGATTGCGTTGGCTTTCTTAACTGTTGCATCACTTTGCTGACTCACGTTCACATTGCTGACTCCTAGACTCTTTTCACATGTACTGGTTTAAAGCCAAGTATCACTCATCCTAGATCTGTGCATTTAATTTTTACTGCCAAATCTTACATTTTCCCCGTTGAAATTCATTTTCTTAAGTTTTGACCCAGCTTCCTTATCTGGTAAGGTCATTTTGAATTTTGATCCTGTCCTCTGGGCTATTGGCTATCCTTCCTAATTTAGCATCATCTGCAAATTTGATAAGCACGCCCTGTATTCCTTTATTCAAGTCATTGATACAGATATTGTGTAACAAAGGGCCTATGACAGAGCTCTGTGGCATGCTGCTAGCCATGTATCTCCAGGAAAAGGAGCCATTGTTGAGTACAGTACTCTCAGCCAATTACAAATTCACCTAACAGTAGCATGGTTTATCCCACATTATATTACCTTATTTGGGGGACTTTGTCAAAGGCCTTACTGAAGTCAAGTCATGCAACATGCACGCTACAAATTTAACAAATTTGTAAATGCCAACACTGATACTCCACTTTCCCTTCGTGGCTATAATGTTATAAAAGCATGGCACCCCACTCAGAGCATTTGTTAAAGCAAGCAACTTTCCCATAATAACAATTCCAATAAATAAGTGAATGAGTCTTCATTTTGAATTTCGAATTTAACAACTGTTTATTAGATGAATAACTACTATGACCAATCAATGTTCAAGAAATATGCTCTCAATAAAACAGAATACTACATAATTCTTCTCAATGGATTATTAAATGCAAATCAGGAATGCCAAATTGGGCCTTTCTGCTAATAACATTCTGCGGTTGACACCTTGGAGAAATAAGCTTATTAGAACCAGACGATTTTAGATGCCTTCTCTTGCTGTTGTTTGCAACACTGGAAAAGTGCATATACTAGTACAATACACCAACAGGATTTCATCTTAAACTAGCACTGCTGGTAATTTGGATTGCACAAATGCTTAAGAGTTAGGGTTAAGCTTCCCAAATTCTTCCCTCCACACCCAACAGCACATTATTGCATATGATGCTAAGTGTGTGTGTGTGTGTGGGGGGGAATTGTACTGCTACTCACAGAATCCAACATACAGTATTTATCATGGTATAAACAATGCAGGCCAGAATCCACCTGACATACGTAAAACACACTTGTAGAGCTGGGTGAACATTAAGGTTACAGGGGTACCCCGGGTTACGAATTTAATTCGTTCCGCCGCCGCTTTCGTAACCCGAAAGGCTTTCGCAAGCCGAAAACCCATAGGCGCTAATGGGGAAAAGCCGCGATTTGGTGCGAAAAAGCGCCGAAAAGCACCAAAATTTCTTTCGTAACCCGAAATAACCTTCATAACCCGGAACAGTTTTTTTCAATTGATTTTTTTCGTAACCCGGAAATTTCGTAAGGCGGCGCATTCGTATCCCGGGGTACCACTGTACAGATGAAACAAATGCAAGAGAGAAAGATTGTCAGATGTTACTGTAAATTTTAAATTCATCCATTGTTAAAAAAACATTCACAAAACAGTACTGTAAACTGGTATTGTAACAATTTCTATAGGGTTGACATTTTGGTCTATTAGGGAACCTTAAAGAATAACAAATTTGTTCCTATACAAGGCCTTTTATACAAAATGTAAGGTCTGTGTTTAATGAATTGGGTCTAGTTTATGAAAGTAGATCCTGTAATAATAATTCCTGAAAGCCTGTGTTATTATAAATTCATTTTTCTTTGGGGTGGCACCAGACACTTTTAAACATCATAAACAATTAACACTTGAAAATCTATTTTCTTGGATCAGGCCACAGAAATAAACTTTTTATTAAATAATCAGTCAGAAGAGTTGCTCTTGAATGTATCTATTTGCATTGAGATCTTTGTATTGATTAGGAAATTAGGATCTAATAGTATATATAAAAACATTTTAAGTGCTTTTAAAAATTAAAAAAAAGTTTGTAAATTCATTGGTCCACATTTCCATGTGCTTATGAGAAGGTCACTAAAACACACACTGTCTATGAATAACTCTCTTCCCAATAAAGTCTAATAGTAACTCAGTGGGATGAAATTAATGCCACAACTCTGAACCACTAGTAGTCTATGAAATGAATATCGACAGGCTGTGACAGAAGAAAATACAATTGGGTAGGAGAAGGAATGCAACGAAGTGGTTGGACAATGTAGAGGAACGCAGACATAAAAAGGATAAACAAAACTATCAGTCTGGATAGGTTATTTCCTAGTTCATTATGGAGAAACCATTTCAAATTGTGAAAGTATTTCATGCCTCTCAATTGACATAAAATGTAAGTTTCTATTTCTCTTAGATGGTAGAATTATGTCACTTTCTCCAGATAAACAACCTATCAAATAGTTGCCAAGAAAAGTTATATCACTCTCCTTTCTATCTGTGAAACATTCTTTCCTTTAATGAAAGGATTAAGTGGGAAAGATAATGGCTTACTTCTTGTGCAGTCAAGGCATGTTCTCCTGCTAACAGTAGCATACTGAGGCCTCCCATTTGTGTAGGATCTGTTGAGAAAGAAAAATAGATATGCAAACATCTTAGTCAAAATGTTTATTTTGAGAAGTGGGCTTGTGCACGTTTTAATGCCTTAAGTGTACTGGCCCTCAACACTGAAGATAAAGACTGCAGTTCTTGAAATGAATGTGTTTTGAATCATATTGCAGGAAAATGCTTCTGCCTTTTCCTAAAAACCTATTTACTATTTTCCAAAAATTGTATATTTTTCTACTGCAATTTGATCCACCTTGTTCCATTAAAAGTGTGTGTGTGGGGGGGGGCACAAATAATACCAACGGGTAAACAGAATACATGAACAATTCCAACAGTGGATGCCTCACTGGAGGGAAAACTTGATAATACTACAACAATAAGCTATTCATAAAACTATTCTACTACTAAGAGCTTTAAACATTACAATAAAAAGCAGAAAACACATATGACTGGTTTGAAATGCCATCCATCAATTTCTTCTACATAATAATAATATTTATTTACTTATACCCCGCTCTTCAGCCAAAAGGCTATCAGAGTGGCTTACAAATTGTTAATTAGACATTTCCCTGGCCTCAGGCTTACAATCTAAAGAGACAAGACACAAAAGGCAAAGAGAATGGCAGTGGGAAAGGGGGGAAGTCCAGTAGATCTTCACTCCCTCTGATGTCTGGACCATGGCAGATGGATTGGAGGGAGGGCCCTTAGAGGAATGGAACTGAGCTGTGATTGTAGACCTATTCCTGATTTAGATGATCTGGAACTATATCTTAAGTGTGGAACTTTACATTGCAACCCCATCCCCACCCCACGATGGACCACACACACATTCCTGTCTGCTGGAACTGCTATCTTATCACTTCTGGTTGCCATTTTGGACTATTTTTCAGACAAAACAAATATTTTTTTGAGGGGGAGTTAAACTATCACACTTACATGCACTTTTGGAACAAACAGTGACTAAAGAAGATGCCAAACAGCAAATTAAATTGGAAGGAAGGTCATTGGAAAGGTGAAAGAAAAGTGGAGTTTGCATATACTTTCCCCACTCCTACCCTACAGAGATCAGGGCTTTTATCCTTTCATATCTGCCACTCCCAATTGGGGAGGGGAAAATATGTCTCCAGGGTACATGATGGACAAGGCCAGTCCATAAGAATGGTCCTACTGATGGCAAAAGACATATTCCCTAGCAGAGATGTTCCAAGTGGTGAGTGTCCTGTTGGAGTCAGGATCAGAGATACTAAAAGTACAATCCTTGGTTACCTACTGTGATAAATCTGCTGGGCGCTTCAAGGAGAAATAGAAATGTTGATACTTACCTGTGATACACTCATTTCCAGCAGTCAGGGTCCTAACTGAGGTTTGGGTAGCTCCTCCCATTTGCTCCTATAAGTAGGAAAAACAAAAGCAACAACCCGGTCCCCTATAGGGAGGAGCTAGCCATCTTGGAAGCCAGTCGTTAGCCAGCCAATGTAAAGAAAGGCAATAGCCATCCATATCAAAGAACCATCAGTTATTAAAACAAATAACTAACTGACCTATAAACTAGAACCAAGAACACATATCTCATTGGAGAACTCCAAATGATATCCATCAGGTGGAGCCAGATCACACAGTCAGCACCCAAGGGTGGGTAGGATGTTAGGACCCTGGCTGCTGGAAATGAATGTATCACAGGTAAGTACCAACGTTCCTTTTCCCAGCAGACAGGATTGAAACACTCTTAAGTTTGAGATTAACCAAAGCACCCTCTAGGATAGGGAAGAATGTGCTGCTAAGGTGACAGAAGTGTCCGGCACCACCTCCTGTAGGGCTCTTGGAGCAAAGGCTGCCTCTGCGGACTGAACTATGTCCAGCTTAAAACCTCTTAAGAAGGTGAAAAGAGACTTCCAAGTGGCTGCTCTGCAGATCTCTGCCAGAGAGGCACTCATGTCCAAGGCACTGAAGTAGCTGTGCTCTTGGTGGAGTGAGTCATCATCCTTTAGGAGACGTCAAGCCTAGAACCTGGTAACACTCTCATATGAATTATATGATCCATCTACTCAGGGTAGATGGCAAAACTGTCTCAGGGTCCCCTGGTGGAATAAGACAAGCAAGACCTCTGAGGTCTTAAAAATGGAAGTCTATTTAATGTATATTTATAGCGCTCTGTGTACATCCAGCATGTGCCATATCTTTGTAGCCCTTTAGTTGGTCAAGGCAAAAAACGCCAAAAGCAAGATATTCTGCATAACGAGGAATGCTGAGTTAACCTTTGGGACAATGGAAGGATCCGGGTGAAGCACTGCCAAGTCTGGTCTGAAGATGTAAGGTTGTGTGCTGAGCTCCCAAACGTGGCAGCAGAAGTAGCGGCTGTCAGAAAAAAGGAGCCTTCAAAGACAGATGTCTGAACAAAGCCTCACGGGGAGGCCCGAAAAGCTTGACCGTCCGAACCTTGAGGACTGAATGAAACCCACCGGAGGGAACAAAGTCCAGTCGGTGGGGTCCTGATGGAAAAATGCCCTTAAGCCGACTCTTGATGTGAGGGTGGGAAGAGAACCTAGCTGCCCTCTTTGAGGCAGAATGGATGAGATAGTCACCATTTGGTTGTCAGTTGTCTTGGATCACCACGCTTGATGTCATCTTGGAAGAACTGTATGAGGCTGGAGACCAAAAGGTGGAGACATTTTATCCGCTTGAACGTAATGTTATTTGGACAATCTGAAGTGTATCCGCAGGTGAGATTGGTGGAAGCTAAGATGGAATCCACCACCTCTGAGAAGTATTGGCAACATACTAACATCTGTTAATTTGTATGAGCAATGGTGAAGTCACTCTGGGTCTGGATGAAGAATCGGGTCCTGAGCCAAGAAGTTCTGGCGAGGTGGTAGAGCCAAGGGTGCCACCACCACCAGGACTCTCAGGATCCTGGCCATCCGCCTGGAAAGGAAAGGACTCAGAAAGCTTAGACCAGGAACCCCAGACGTAGAGAAGTAGGACCCTCCTGACTGACCACAGATAGATAGTTGTCACTGTGGGACTGTTTCACTAAGGCCATCTGACCTGAGCCAGGTGAAGGCCACACTCACCCCCTGTATCATGTTTGTGTCTGGTGCGATCTGGGCTCTTCCTCGTCCCCAATCAGATGTCCGTTAAGAATGCACAGGGAGGTCCAGAAACTCAAAGACTCTGTATCCCGGGGGGGGGGGGGGGAGACTGGGGTTAAGTGACGGGTATTTAGTGGGATGGCCTTCTGGTGAGACAGGAGAGGTCCTGTAAAAATCTGACACAGAAGCTGGTCTGGAGGAGGCTGAGTATCACTTCATCCAAACCCCAGAGGAAGGCTACTGACACGAACGGACCTTGGTCCTGGCTGTCTGAGGATTATAAAAGTTGACGTGGAGATAGTTGAGTCAATCTAGCGACCGGGGGGGGGGGGGGGGGATTAAACCCCTCTTGTGGCCAATGGCACTCACATCCCCTAGAAGCCCGGAGAAAGAGACAGGGAATCGACTGCGAAGGATCACAAAGAAGCCATGCTGCTTCTGTGGCTGAAGCACCTTCCATCTATCATGCCAAACCTGGTAACTCGATGTTGACTCAACTGGAGGTTAACCAGGCAGGAGACGGATGTGGAGACCCCTCTTAATCTAGTAAACCACCAGTGATACCATACGCTTGACAAACATCTAAGAGTCCACTGGCAGCCACAAAGTAAGGCTCAAACTGGCGGAGCCTGATGCCAATGGTGAAGCCCAGGCCTCGGTGACAACCCAGGTGAGACAGAAAGTGACAAGCACATTGCTAGGGCCCAATGGAGAGAGACACCATCCCCAGGCTGAGCTCTTTCTGGGATGGTGGGAGAGTCTTCATCTGGAACATCTTGTTTTTTGTTACCAACCTTAACATTATCTTCATTATCATCATCATTAATAACATTATTTTATTAGGGTTTTTAAACATATATGATTAAGCATTCAAGATTAAGCTTTGGCCACCATGATGTGCTGGGCAAAACTCTTTCCAAGATGGTATCCCGTATAATAATAATAATAATAATAATAATAATAATAATAATAATAATAATATGTTTTATTTATATACCACTATTCCAAAGATCATAGCGGTGAACAGCAAGCTAGCTAATTAGCAAGTAAGCTAATAGCTTGAGTCAAAATAGCGGCCCTCTCAGTGGTTCAAGATGGCAGCTCCCATCCATGTGTTCAAGATGGTGGCCCACATACCCGTTGCCTTACATGCCAGCAAACAACGAGCCCTCCCTGGCCATGCCAAGGCATAGGGAGGGGGTCATACAGCCTGACTCCAGGGCTGATGCTGCTAAGGGCAGGCAAGCCCATCCCTCACTTGCCCCAGTGGTCAGGTCTAGGCTGTTTCCACAACCAAACGAGGGCTGAGGCTGAAAAGGAGAAGGCCCCTACGTCTCTCCTCAAATGGGAGCTCCCTGGGGAGGAGGGAGCTCTGGCATCACTCTAGACATCCTCAGGTTAGTTAGGTGCTGGAGTGGGGTTGGGGGAGGGTGGGAAGGAGGTCTCTCATATCCCTCCCTGGGGATGCCTCTGTCCCCTCCCCCCCTCCAGAAATGCCTCCTGAGCAAAATAGCCCTGGTAGCATTGGCGAGCTTGCTCAAAGTACTCACTGTCTCCATGGGGATGACTGTCGGCGGGTTCACCTCCCAGAACCCTGGCCCTGAATAGGTTGGTGGAGGGAAGGGATCTCATCAGCAACTCAGAGGGTGAACCCCTCCCCTGGCTGAACCCGTTAACCATCTGTGTGCCGGAGAACTCTCACAGACGTTGTCTCTTGCGGCTTTGGCTGTCGCAGTCCTAAGGCAAAAGGGGGGGGAGGGGCGCTGAGGATATGGACTCTTGGGCTCTTACCTTGAAATAACCACCTGAAGGAGGGATAGTAGGCTAGGAAGGCAGGGGAGTCACTTCAAGAATGCTGAGCAAGGAGAAAGGTTCGCAAAAACGCTTCCCCCACAAAATACCAAAAACATTGAGACTAGAAAAAAGTTTGCTGGCTCACAAACGCATCCTGCTATGAGTGTAGGTAGGAAAATGACTGGCTTCCAAGGGGGGCTAGCTCCTCCCTATTGGGCACCGAGTTGTCTGCTTTTGTTTTTCCTGTCTATAGGAGAAAAAGGGAGGAACTACTCAGACTTCAGGATGTTACTAATCTGTCTGCTAGGAAATTGCTTGTACTCACACAAAACTTGATGCTGCCATTATCATAGTGCCTGAAAGAACTATCCAGTTTCCCACCTGGTCAGGTTTTTGGGAAAGTTTTAGTTATAGCCTGATGATATGGGCAAGATGCTTGAATAAGTCCTTCCCTCCTTGTGTAAACAGGACCCTTGTTGATTTAGGCTCTTAAGATCCAGTAGATGGGGACTAACTAGGTCAGTTGGTGGGGGTGTTAATACTTCACTATGTTAGAGGAAGGTACCTACAGTATTGAAGAAGGCTGTGGTGAACCATCTCCCTCACTGATATCTCTTTTTTTGGAGGGGGAGCAAGGTTATAGTGTATTTGGTGGCTAAGTAATTTCAAACATTCTTGGAGGGAATGGATTATCTGGGTCTATTTCATTCTGGTTTCATATGAGGATATCGTATAGTTTGGACTAATAATAATGTCTGGATGAAAAACAATAGAAGCATTGTATTATTGTTCCTCCTGCTCTTCTCACTGGCTTGTGATACTGCTAATCATGGTACAGTCAGCCCTCCATATCCATGGATTTTTTTATCCACAGATTCAAGCATCCATGGCTTGAAATTATTACAAAAAATATAAATTCCAAATAGCAAACCTTGATTTTCCATTTTATAAAAGGGATACTATTTTGCTTTGCCATTATATTTAATGAGATGTGAGCACCATGGGGAATGCTGGAACCAAACCTCAGCGGGTAACAAGGTCCCACTGTATTCTTTTTTATTGGTTCTGTGGGATCAGAGTAGGATGCGCTGGTCTAAATCTTTTAAATCAGTCCTATCTAAAGTATAGTGGGCTCTTTTTTATCCGTGAGCTTGACATCTGCAGATTTGAGCTTCTGCTGATGGCAAGCCCCATTGTTTTTAATGTATGTGTATACATGTGGCTGCGCCAGTGGCAATGCACATGTCATGCCACCACAGGAAACAATGGGACTTGAGGTCCTGCACTTTTTTGGTATCTGTCAGGGGTGGGGTCTGGAACAGATCCCCCACGGATATGAAGGGACAAGTGCAGATCCCTTAAAGCTATTCTTAATTGGAGAATATACATGTAGGTAAATCCAGCTGCTTCAATGGATTTGTTCTAGTTAGGACTAATAATATGTTTGTATGAAAAACAATTTGCATACAGAAAATTTATTTTCCAGCCCCCACACCCCACCCCCAGAAACAAAGAATGTGGGTGCAAAAATTGTGGGGTTTGTTTGTGCAAACCCTGTGCAATTTTTCAGAAAAATCCCACACGTTTCTAGAAATGTTTTTTTTTGGGGGGGGGGGGGAGGGGGGATAGAAATGAGTCCTTATCACCAAAACAAGAGTTTTGCACCAAACTTCCAATATTTTTTGTACAACTAATGAGAGTTTGCACAAAAACACAATTTATGCACAAATTCCATTATTTCCAGAAACAAACATGGGTCTTCTATGGTATGAGACAGGAGTGAGACCCAAGGTGGATGTGTGCTTTATCAGATTCAATTCTGTTTTGTTTTGAGAGTTATGATGTTCAAATCTGAACTTTCTTCCTATTTTTTTCTTCCTTAATAAATTCTTACCAGCAAGTATTTTTACTTTAATATTTTATTTTTCAGAGCATTGTAACAGCATTCTGAAAGTACGAAAAATTAAAAAAGCACTCTAAACAACTGAACTACAGTACTCATATTTATAATCATTTCAGTAGAAATAGTAACTTTTTCAGAGATCAACCCCCACTGAACATTCTAGACTTATTTTTCCAGGTAGGGTAGCAGCAGCACATTGATGAATAACTGCTTAATTTTTATTTATTTTTTAAAAAGTCAACTTACACAAGACCTCCTCAATTTTCTTATTTCTATCTGTTAATCACGAAGCTTAACTATTGGAACAGGGATGTAAATCCAGACAGCCAAGTATAAATCCATGTACATTCTATTACACACGAATACCGGCCCTGTATCTGGATACAGTGGAAATGTGTTGAAAGTTACATGTGAACATTTTTATATGATTAAAGATCAATAATCTATGTAAACAAATACACAGACTGTATCTGTGCAAATATAATGTGTAAGCATTCCTGAGGAGATCAAGTACAGTAGCTAAGGCTGGAATACACAGAAATACAATGTGCATTGCTTGTGCACTACAGTTTAAAATTGTACTTCAGGAAAAATAGTAAATTTTGAATCATTTCCTAGGAATATTAAACCCGTGATCATCATTTACATAAATGTGCAAAATCAAGTGTTTACATAGAAATGTTCCATTTGTAACTAGGAGACGTCATATTTGTGTACAAAGATACAGCCGCATCAGTCTTTATCTGTATGCAAAGGGATCCCATAGCATCTTTGAGACTAGATGAAGTACAGTTGGCCCTTCTTATACACGGATTCAAGCTTACACGGTTTGAAAATGTTCCAAAAAAGTATAAATTTACCTTGATTTTCCATTTTTTTATTAGGGACACCATTTTGCTGTGCCATTATATTTAATGGGACTTGAGCATACACGGATTTTGTTATACACGGGGGATCTTGGAACCAAACCCCAGCATATAACAAGGGTTCACTGTACACTCAATCTATGAAAACTTATGCTACAAACTTATTTCTCTCAGTTAGGAGTTTATCACACAGGAGGAATTTCTAATCTCTTTCTTTGATAAAATTACCAGCTTGGTAGATGAAGGGAATGCTGTGGATATAGTATATCTTGATTTCAGTAAGGCCTTTGACAAGGTTTCCCATGACATACTTGCAAACAAGCTGGTAAAATGTGGGCTAGACAAAGGAACTGTTACATGGATCTGTAATTGGTTGACTGGCCGAACCCAAAGGGTTCTCAACAATGGCTCCTTTTCATCCTGGAGAGAAGTGACCAGTGAGGTCCCACAGGGCTCTGTCCTGGGCCCAGTGCTATTCAACATCTTTATCAATGACCTGGATGACAGAATTGGGAGCATACTTATCAAATTTGCAGATGACACCAAATTAGGGGGAATAGCTAATACCCCAGAGGACAGGATCAAGATTCAAAATGACCTGAATAGACTAGAAAGCTGGGCCAAAGCTAACAAAATGAAATTCAACACAGAGAAATGTAAGGTATTGCACTTAGGGCGGAAAAATAAAATGCACAGATACAGGATGGGTGACACCTGGCTGAATGAAACTACGTGTGAAAGGGATCTAGGAGTCCAAGTAGACCACAAGTTGAACATGAGTGAACAGTGTGATGCGGCAGCTAAAAAGGCCAATGCTATTTTCGGCTGCATCAATAGAAGTATAGTGTCTAGATCAAGAGAAGTAATAGTGCCACTGTATTCTGCTCTGGTCAGGCCCCACCTAGAATATTGTGTCCAGTTCTGGGCACTACAATTCAGAAAGGACATTGAGAAACTGGAGCGTGTCCAAAGGAGGGCGACAAAAATGGTGAAGGGTCTGGAAACCATGTCCTATGAGGAACGACTTAGGGAGCTGGGGATGTTTAGCCTGGAGAAAAGAAGGTTAAGAGGTGATATGATAGCCCTGTTTAAATATTTGAAAGGATGTCATATTGAGGAGGGAGCAAGCTTGTTTTCTTCTGCTCCAGAGAACAGGACCCGGAACAATGGATGCAAGCTACAGGAAAAGAGATTCCACCTCAACATTAGGAGGAACTTCCTGACAGTAAGGGCTGTTCGACAGTGGAATGCACTCCCTCAGAGGGTGATAGAGTCTCCTTCCTTGGAGGTCTTTAAACAGAGGCTGGATGGCCATCTGTCAGGGATGCTTTGATTTGGATTTCCTGCATGGCAGGGGGTTGGACTGGATGGCCCTAGTGGTCTCTTCCAACTCTATGATTCTATGATTCTATGATTCTCTTAAGTGGAGCCAGAACGCATTCACGTGAATTTGCTAGTTCAGCAAATTTACGTGAATTCAAATTGCGTTTGAACTGACTTCCTATTGCCCGAAAATAGCTTGCCATTGCCTGAAAATTGCGTGTGGTAGTCTATCATGCAATAACGTTAAACCCCATATTGCGTTCCGATTGGATTATACTTCCAATTTCCCTTGTCTGATAAACTCCTGAGTCTCAAATGTGCTACAGCATCCTGCTGGATCATATTTGTGGAATGCAAATGTTATAAAAAAGGTAACATAGCAGGTCAAATAATGTCCATGTTTCTATAACCTTATCGTGTTCCATTATAAAATTATTTTGGGAATCAATCGAATAGCCCACTGATGTTACACAACTAATACTACAATGAACTACAGTACAGTCTCGCCTAAACAGATCTAGTGCTATCTAGGCCTTATTCAGCAATGTTGGGTGTGCAACTACTACTGTTACCAACCAAAAGATAAATAATAAATTAATAAATAAAACTTTTATTTATATCCCACTTTTTTGCTGAAGGGCAATCAAAGCGGCTTACATGTTAAAACAATACCAATATACAATACACGATGCATATACAATACAGTATTTACCCACCCACCCCTTTAAAAAAAAATTAAACATAATTGTGCTGGTATTCTGGCTTTTTCCCCTTAATGGATTTTCAAAAATAATAAAACATGGATGACAGAAATGGTGGGCAAAATGGGAGAATTAGAAATGGAAGATGGTTTTCAAAGAAATATCTGTGTCTATTTCAGCACAAAAGTAAAGAAAGTTTGGAGTAAAAAAAAGTCTAGCAGTGCATTTATAACTAACATTTATTTTAGCAGAAACTTTTTATGGTTTAAAATCCACTTCCTCAGATACACACTGATATGTGGTGGGGGCCAAGTGAAATGTTACAGGGAAATGGTCAATTGTCTTATCAGAGCATAGCCTTTCCAGCATCTGGTGATACGATTACAGGAGCCTCCTATGATTCTATGCTGTTGATTTCCTCCAAATTGTAAAAACCAAAAGCGCCCTGCCTTCAGGAACTTTACTTCTCTTATTATTATTTTATCCATCTAAATTCAATGAATGAAGCAGATTGTTTACATAATAATAAAAAACCTCACTTAGAAGCACTCACAGAAACTGCGAGAATTATGCCAACAGAGATCTCAAACTCACCTGCCATTGCAAAGTTCAGCTGAGGCATTTCTTCTTTCTTCACCAACTTTTTGGGACTTGGCAAATCTTTTGCAGATTCTGATGGGAATGCCCACAGCTTCTTTCGGTTAGTAACAGTGGATGACTGGGTTTTCACAGGTTTGCTTGTAGGTGGGCACCACTTGTAGCCAGGATTTGCTTTCATAAATGCATCCTTGTACTATAAAGACGGAAAGCGATATTAAAGCACAACTGTATTTTGTATGAAACCACAGGAATATATTTGTATTACATATGAATTTAAATCTAAGAGTGCAATCTCAAAGAATGTCTACTCATTCAAAAGCACATCTCCCCACATTCACTTGGGATTATTCTCAGTTAAATGTTCACTGGATTCCAGGCACTAGCCTAAGTCCAGTGTGAATCTGGTGCACATTATGGATTTTCCCTCTTCCCTTGTCTGCTGCAAAATCCTAACAGCACCCAAAATGTTTCTCAGCCCTCCACAGCAGGTTTTTTGGATGTTGGGGAGGCTGCAGCTGGAAGGGGATTCCACTGCACCACATTTAGTGTTGTATGCAGCTCACAATTTTCAGTGTTTCACTGTGACATATTATACCCTACATGTTCAGTTTTATGTCCATACAAATAGACGTTGCTGAACAAAAGGATATAAGAGGCTCCCTCTTCCTTTCCGCATCAGGTACAAACTTTTGCTACTCACCTTTAAAGCCCTGCATGGGCTGGCCCCTCTTTATTTAACTGATCTTCTCTCTCCCTACATCCCTACTCGCACTCTCCGCTCTGGTAGCCAAAGTCTCCTCTCTCAACCCAGGATCTTCTCTGCCCCGTCCTGGATCCGTCCCTTCTCTCTTGCTGCCCCTCATTCCTGGAACCTTCTTCCTCTGCATGCTCGGCTCATCGCTTCCCTAACCAGCTTTAAGGCTGAGCTGAAAACCATATTGTTTAGGGAAGCGTTCTCAGGGAATTTGTGATTGTTATCTGGCTGTCTGACAATATTTGATATGATGTGATTTGTTTGATATTTGATGTTTTTAATCTGTTTTTTCCTTTCTATATGGTCCTCTTTTAATTTTTATATCTTAGAATGTACGCCTTGGGCAGGCTTTTATTTACTCTAATTTTACCGACTTTGTACAGCGCTGTGTATAATTACAGTGCTATAGAAATAAAGTTTAATAATAATAAGAATATAATAATATGAAAAGGGGAAGAAAAAGATGCATCTAGATTAGATAAATCACATTCCATTTTAACTATGTTTCAAACTGTATAATCACAGGTTAAACAAAAAATGTATGTAAAATAAGCAGAATCATAGAATTGAAAGAACCACAAGTGTCATCAAGTGCAACCCCCTGCTGTGCAGAAATACATATTAAAATACTCCCAAAAGATGCCCATCTAACCTCTGTTTAAAGACTTCCAAAAGGGGAGAGTACACCACTCTTCAAGATAGTCTATTCCACTCTCAAATAGCTTTTACAGTGAACATGTTCTTCCTAATTTTTAGGTGAAATTTCTTTACTTGTAATTTGAATCCATTGGTTTGTGTTCCTGGCTGCATCTGCACGGAAGAAACTGCCACGGCTTAATGCTATGGAAATTTGGGATTTGTAGTTTGTTATGGCACCAAAGCTCTGACAGTGAAGCCGTAAATGTCTCCCAAAATTACAGTTCCCACTAAGCCATGGCAATTAAAGTGGTGTCAAACTAGATTATTTCTGCAGTGCAGATGCAGCACCAGTTTCTGGAGCAGCAGAAAACAAGCACATCCCGTCTTCTATCTACATGAAATCCCTTCGTGTAGAGATGGCTATCATGTCAACTCTCTACCTTCTCTTCACCAAAGCTAAACATACCCAACTCATTAAGCTATTCCACACAGGGCTCAGCTTCTAGACCTTATACTATCTTGGTCACACCAGTCACTGAATACAATCATAGTAGTTACAAGAATATAAATTGTAACATTTTACCACATCCTCTATGTATGACAATGTACTGTATGACTCTATGGACCAACTACAAAGATTGAGAAGTTACAGAAACATAAGGGATCAGTGACTCAACTTTTACTTATGTATTGAGAGTGAATATTAACTTCATACTAAACAAATGAAAATGTGGGCTAGAAAATCTGGATAATACTACTACGAAATACCATCAGAAACTTCAAAATTCAGACAAAATTCGTATTTTTATTGAAGAGGGCAATTGAACAGAGTGTATCATCACCATCACTACTGTTATTATTAGCCAGAATCCTGTACCAGTGTTAAAATCATGTTTAAGTGGTAATTACAAATATGAAACAGTTAAAGAGATTAATAAACCTAGGTAACTGATTCATGTTCACAAACACTACTCAGTCACAATTTTGACACTATTGCCACAATCATAGCTCCCTCCACAATCTACTTTAACAGGAATCAGAGCAAGGTTCAGTGACATTTCTGTCAGGTTTGGAGGGGGGGACATGGAAGAAGAAGTTACTTAGTATTAGCTAAGTAGCCGATACAAGATTCTGGGTGTCATCGTCGTCATCATCATCATCATCATCACCATCATCAATTTATGTAGCACCATCAGTGCACACAGCATTTTAGGTTCTAAAAAAACAACATGATACAGAAGGAAAATGAGATGTCAATGGGCAAAGGGATTACGTTCCGTAGATGCTGATTGCTAAGGACACATAACTGGTAGCTGGAATATGGAAGAAGGGCCTTTCATCATCATTTGGAGGGAGGATCTAGGCTTGATGGAACTTTGTCTGCCTGTTCTTCTCTCCCTCTAGAGGCCACAGCAATGGCTTTCTTCAGCTGCTGGACCAAGGCATAATGGAGCTGTTCCTGTTTCTTTTTATCTCCCTCTAGTCTAATATACATCCAGGTTTTTTTTGGTCCATTGGAATGAAACTTTTTCTTTCTCTATTACAATTTTATGTTACATCAGATTAACCAACAATTAATTAATTATCATAATTTCATAATGATATTTAAAGATAAAGGTCCAAAACACATTGTAGAAATAATTCAGTTTGAGACCACTTTAACTGCTAGGGAATTCTAGGAATTGTGGTTTTGTGAAACAATTCCCAAGATTCCTTGGCAATGAGCCAGGGCAGTTAAAATGGTCTCAAACTGAATTATTTCTACAGTGTGTTTTGGACCAAAGGCTTAGAATCATCAGACGAAACTGTGTAATATGTGACTGTCTCCCACTGGCAAAGTCTGAAAAGCCAGGAAAGGTTCCAAGATCTTTTTTGTTGGCAGATATGCTGAATGTGAGAACTAGTTTAGATGCACATTATATGGGAGCTGCACTAAGCTACATGTTATGTTTGGACAACTGTAATAAAGTTATATTATTATTAAAATGAAGCATTTCATAAAATGAAAATAAAAGTATTATTTATATGTATTTTCTTCACCACTTCTTCAAGAAGTGTGATAAAGAGGCCCAGTGCCAAGGTTATATTGCTAATTACTGCTGCTACAACCCCAAACTACAGAAAGAATAAAAATTATATACTTAATTGCATGTCTCACATACCTTCTTGGAATGAATGGTTCTATGAACATGCTTGGCTATATTGTTTCTTTTCAACAGAGAATGCAAGTCTTGCTTTCAGGAACTAAGCAAATGGTACTATAACATTATAGGCAGGGTTTTGAACACACTACTATTAGCTGTTCCTGATCTGTCATTTTTCACAGGAGTGCTATGCAACCATTATTCTTCTTCTGCTGTGAACATAGCTGAGTTATTACTTAAAAGAGGGAAAATGTATCTGGGGATTTTTAAAATTTCCATCTTGAACTAAAGTTTAATTCATCACGAGCAAAAGTTAAAGATTATGTATAATTTATAAAATTATATGTAATTCTACTTTCTAGTTATCTATTGTATTTCATTTTACTTTGCTATCAAATTAAAGAAAACCCTCTGATTATTCTCAGTTAACAAGGAATCATATTAAAGTCTGATAGATGTTATCCCATATTGCCATTCTGGATGCATCTGCAGTGCTTTGTAGTTGTGGCACCCCTAGTACAGAATGTTCTCCTTCAGAGAGGTTCACCTGATCCCAGCACTGCTATCTTTTAGATGCTAGAGGTGAGGACATTTTAATTAATTGATTTTGGGTCTTATTTACTGCTTTTGTACTGTTTAATTTGACTTAATTTAACTTACAACATGATGCTAATAAGGCAAAAAAAAAAAACCTGTTAGCATAGTTGTGAATAGGGATGTGACAAACATTCCTTGAAGTTTGGTAAACATAGATTTTTGTTTTCTTGAACCTGTTAAATTTCTATTTACGAGCTGAGAAATTTGTCACCTTCTCAGGCCAGGTGTGGGAATCTTCAGATGGTTTATTTGCAAATGAACTAACAGGGCAGTAACGTCCATTGGAAATTTTATGTTCTGGATGGTTTTATTGCTCTAATACTAAGCTGAGTATTTAAGCAGCAGGGAGTGCAGTTGAGCCTGTCTCTCACATAAGTTTAGCTTTGTTGTTGTTGTGTGCCTTCAAGTCATTTCTGACTTATGACAACCTTAATGCAAACTTATCACAGGGTTTTCTTGACAAGATTTGTTCAGAGGGAATTTGCCTTTGCCTTCCTCTGAAGTTGAGACAGTGCCCAAGGTCACCCAGTGGATTTTGGTGGTCTAGCCTGCCTGGTGCTTTCTGGGGCCATCTTAGATCATAAGCTCCAGGAGCTAAAGAGATTGCAAGGTGTGTGTGTGTGTGTGTACCTTCAAGTAGCACAGCTTCCATGATTCAGATGTTGTTGTACTGTAGCTCCTGGCATTTCTCAACACTGGCTACACCAGCTAGGGGATGCTGGAACTTGTAGTGCAACAATACCTGGAAGGCCATATGTTACGACCAAGTAACACAGTGGTACAAAAGTTGCTTAAAATGAGTCCCCTTTGTCTTTAAAAACAATAGCTGTATAACTGAATGGGACATCTGTATTCTCCACTGAGTTCAGGGGGGAATACATGGATTTGGACTATGCCCAATACACCCACATATTATACTAATAATACTCTTGTAAGGTAGGCCTTAAATTGTGACTTTCATAAAGCCATAGTGTAAATTTAAGTTGTATCAAGAATGGGAACCCAGATCACTCCACCTAAATGCTAATCACTACACTGAACTGTATTTTCTGTGTGTGTTCACTGATCCAAAAAGGTTGGGCATCACAGTATGCACTGGGGTGGGGTGGGGGGAGAGAATTAAAGCATGAAAATGTGTGATGCTTGTGATAGGTGTTATCTTCATATAACTATAGACAGTAGTGTCTAATTTAATAAAACATGGATGTCTGGATTCTTGTTTGATTCTTTGAAGGTCTAGATTTAAATCTGTAAAACTGCAGTGTTTAAATAGCTTACTGAAAGAGCATTCTATTTTAGTTTTTAGCTGAATCTCTAGCAGCCTATTCATTGAGTCACTGATTTGCTGCACAGGTCAAATCACAAGGAGTTAAAAGGGTAACTTCCTAAACTTGGTGGTGTTTTATAATATTTTAAAAAGAAAAAGCTAGTTAGAATTTAGAGTGTATTATCAGCAAATAGCAACCCTCAAAGAATTCCTTAATTAAAATATATCCACCCTCCCGGTCTATTTCATTCAGTGGTAGTCATTTTGAATTTAAAACCTTAGAAAATAAAATAGTTCTGCTTCTGAAATAGCACATTTGCCACCCTATCATCTGGTTTTAAAATGGGAGTAGTTGTTCTCCTGAAAGTAGGAAGCTATCTTGATTTTTCTCAACCAAAACTTTGCTATTCCTACTTTTTATTTAAATAAAATTATTTAAGCTTTGAGAATTAAGAGAGAGCACATAATAAGTATTAATAATTAAGACATTTAATGTAACATATAATGGAGAACATAGCAATTATTGTATTATTGCTATAATAACAAGAATTTTTTTATTTTTCTACAAACTGGCCAAGGTTGAGCCCCACACACACACTGTATACTTTTACACAGTTTTATCTGAGCCCAAATCCTTCCTCCGTCACCAACCTCTATTCCATGACAGCCTGATTAATCCAGAATGGAGGGTGGCGGAATTCCCAGAAATGTTTGGAAAGACAAAGAAGCGGACTAATAATCATGGTAATCATAATCAAACTAATGAAGAAAGAACAGGAGGAGAAACATAGAGTACTATGGTGTTTTTAAACATAAAATACGAGCAATAAAACATATATAAGAGAAGCAACATCAAGTCTATAAGTGATAATGTCACTATATACCTCCTTGGCCATGTCTGTGTATTTTTGTTTTTCTTTAGGGTCTAGAACAGACCACCAGTCTGCCAGTATCTTGGTAGCGCCACGGTTGTCCAGACGGGGGTGTTCTTGCCGTACAAGGGAGCGGTGACGTTTGCAAAAGAGAAGGAATGCATTCATTGGCCTGCGAGCTCGTTGCTCTGAAGATTCTTCATCTTCTGTTTCGTCTGCATCGTGCTCAAGACCATCAGTGCTAAGAAGATGGACCTATTTACATATACAGAGAATGTCACTGACAAGTACTTCTTGTCACACCCACTAGCTAATCATTCCAAAATCTAAATTGAGATTCAGCATAAAACTTGCAAATACTCTGTATCTGGAGTGGTTTGTTTAGTAGAATCTTTGAGCACATCAATCATCACTTAAACTCAGAAACAACCAGGCACAGGAAAAATGACAGATTCTATTGAGAAAATGATCTACCAATATACAAGAATTAGTTAAACAAATCAGGCCACATCGAGTGCCCTACCCTGCAAAAGTCTCCTTCTGTCTTCCTCATTCTCATACATGTGAGCATATGCACACAAACTCAAATTAATGTCCTTCCATTAGTTGATATAAATTTACCTGTTTGGAATGGCTTTTGGGACATGGCTTTATGGATCTGTACTAATTTGTGTTTAAACTTGCCATACTCAAGTGGCTTTATTTCCTTTCCAGGATGTACACCTGTAGTTTGTTTATTTCAGTTTATTAGTGTTTGTAGCCTTGAGCAATGAAGGAAGGTATTAAATAAACAAGGTATTAAATAAACAGAAGGAATTTAAAAATAAAAAGCAATATAAATTATGTTAATTTCCACAAAATATAATTAACTTTTGAGGTTTGCTGCAGAGATGTATGGCATTGGCTACTAACTAATATGGCCTGAACAGGGTATCAAACAAATGCATAGAACAAAGATCTTACCTATAGTTCTACCTGTACCAAGATTGGCAAGTTCTCAGGTATGAGGATTACACGCCTTCCACAGGAAAGTCATCACCCCTATATATTTTTAAAAAAATGAAAAGGTACCCCTAGACTCTCTAGTGACCATGGAGAGTAGACATTCACCAGGTTTTGGGCTGCTCTGGCTATTTCAAACCAAGAAGTCATTTGCCACCTGGAAGTCAATTCCATTGTGTGTGTGTAGGGGGGGAGGGGAGTCCCTCCAGGTTTTCAATAGCTGTAGGATGGAAGAAAAGTCTGCAAAATTATCTATCATGGTCCTTTAAGAGTAGATGGGACTTATTCAATTGATTTTAGCCATTGGTAGTAGTGGGGCTACAGTTATTGTTCCTGAGGGTCTACATGCAGACTGTGAATCGCTGTTGCCTACCCTAGTATACCACTATGATAACTAGGGTCTTCCATGATGATAAGAAACATGCCTCTGAATACCAGCTTCTGCATAGCTAAATGGGAGCTTTCATGATCTGCTTGTGGATGTTTCAAACATCTGGCTGGCTAGTGCTAAAAAGAAGATGCTGGACTGCAAAGACACAGAGCATGAGCCACCTTATTTCATCCTTAAGGCACTATACAACTGTATAGATTAGAAAAACCTTTTGCATATGCCACTGCTTTGTTACCTAGGTTTTAGAAAAGCCTTTTGTAATTCATGGACTTGATAGCCACAAGTGCTTTGGAAAGGCTTGTAGAGCACACAATTTTCTAGAAGATATCATACTTTTTGATGTGATACCTCTACCTTAATATCTTCTTCTTCCTCGTCTTCCTCCTCCTCTTCAGAAAAGTCAATAATCTTCTTTGCAAGTAGCGGATGCCACTGAAGACACTTTCTCTTTGGTCGCTTTCCAGTCCCCTCTCCGTCTGTTGAATGGTCTTTATTCCTACTGCTGCCTTTCATTACTGTGACCTGGGGGGGGGGGGGGGGGGACAGAGAATTACTAAACATTTAAAACTGCTTGTATTAAAAACACATATATTTCTGACCAATTTCCCAAGTAATATCTGTAAGTGATGCTTTTAATCTGTATCCTCAATAGACAGTAGCATAGCAATAACATTTCTATTTCTATACCACTTAATAGTGATCTCAGCACTCTTTAAGCGGTTTACAATCTGTAAAGTAACTATCCCCAATAAGCTGGGTTCCCATTTTACCAACCTACGAAAGGATGGAAGGCTGAGTCAACCTAGGATCCCTCGGATCAATCTCACAACATTGTGGCTGCAATACAGTACTGGCATTTAACCACTGTGCCACCAGGGCTCCATTTTCAGTATGCCACAAAAAAGATACTGAAAGATGAAATTCTACTATGATGTATGAATAGATAAATCCTGCAGGCCACAGTATGCTTCTATGTTAGTAGATATATATAAGGTAGATAGTATAGCAACCCCCCGTCTTGTGCCCTCCTAAGCTCTCCATTTTTAAAAATGTTTTGTTCACAGGCAACTTTTTTTTACTCCAAACTGCCCTGAACCTCTACGCTTCATTATGACCTCTAACCATTTCTCCCCCATCATCTAAAAACCCACCAAATGCAACTGGAAATTAAGTCACATTACTTCCAATTGTGGAAGGAAGACCAGCGCCTCCTCTGGGGAGGCACAGGGGGGAAATATCCTCCACACCCTTTGCAGCTGCACTTCCTGGACTAGATGAAAGGTGTTTGCACTATAGTTTTATTCAAAGGAATATTCAAATTTCAGCCAGCTACAAAGGAAATGAAAGTTCTCTGAAAGATATATGTCAAACTTTACAATGTTACCTTTCAGTTATTTCTTGGAGAGCTAGACCAGAAACTCCCTTTTTTGTTGTTTTGCAAATAACACTGTCTTGTTATTTAAAGTGGAAATGGCTTTTGTCAGATAATGGCATGTGATAGTTTGGTTTGGATTCATACATTAAGAAGTATAGCAAATGCCACTTTATGCAACACAGGAATTGGGACACTCATTCTCAGTAAAAATCTAACACTTTAATATTGCATGTAA
This sequence comes from Sceloporus undulatus, assembly GCF_019175285.1. NCBI lineage: Eukaryota > Metazoa > Chordata > Lepidosauria > Squamata > Phrynosomatidae > Sceloporus > Sceloporus undulatus. The sequence continues at coordinate 5,239,405 of NW_024802934.1, forward strand.
ACAACAAAATAAATATTTTAATATTTGGCATTTCTAATTTATTTATACTGTTTCACAGATGACACCTGTGCACAGCTGATTGTTATTTTTGTTACTTTTTTGGCTGTTGTAATTCATCCCTGTGGAGCAAAGAGCCTCAGTACCTACTGACCTTGTTAATGGCATTAGGGAAATCACAGTCCATGTCCCCTCAGGACCTTTGGCATTAGATATCAACATATGATTTAAGACATGAACAACTGATTAAGTATTCCTGCAAAAACTTTCAGCAAAGATACATAACAGAGCTCGTTCAGAAAAAACGGGTCACGAAGTAATGTGTATGTGCCTTCTAGTCACCTGTCAACTTATGGTTATTCCATTAACTTCATAGGGTTTCCTTAGGCAAGGAATGCTCAGAGGTGGTTTTGCCAGTTCCTTAGCACCATGAATTTGGGAAGTTGGTGCTTTCATAAATGAGTATTAGAAAACTCATTTTTAAACTCTCAGATAGAAACAAGGAAAACACTTTCTCGCTTCTGTTGCCTAGGAACTGTCTCCACCTTGTACTACCACCTTTATTTTTGTATCATTTAATTGCCTATGCAATTTTAATTGAAAGCCTTTTGACATATTAACATTATATTACCATAAAACTATTAATTATCTGTAGCACATACTGTGTCTTTTAAAACTGTCTGTTTAGCCTATAAGCCGGATTTGTGTGTATGCAAGTGCATGCATTCATGCCTTTCTCAAAAATAAGAAAAAAAAGCACACCTGATTAGTAAAATGGTAAGTCTAACAGTAATATAATTTTTCAGTTTGTCAGTGTTAACACAGTTAACACTGGCTAACCTCTGGGTACTTCTTTGAATACTCTGGTTTTCTATCAAATTCAAAATCATAAAAGTAGATTTGCACAAAGACTCTGCCTTCTGGAATGCCCTGAAAGTTCCCCTCCCACAATCTTTCAACACATTGGATCAGATTTTGAGGGGGCAACAGGGAGTAGAGGAATGTCCCCTTCCTATTCTGCTAACTGAAGCTGTTAAGAGGACAAAACAATTAGATTTATCAAAGGCCTATCTTGTTTATGCTTGGGCTCATACAGTGACCAGCCAGTTGCTTCTAGATACCACAAGAAGGGCAACGGCATTCCTCCGCTTGTGTTTTCCAGCAGCTGTGTACAGAGGCTGGATAGAGGTAATACAAAACCTCTATGGACGTTATCAGACAAGGGAAATTGGAAGTATAATCCAATGGCAATCTGAACGCAATCATGGGGTTTAACGTTATTGTGTGATAGACTACCACATGCAATTTTGGGCAATGGGAAGTCAGTCCGAGCGCAATCATGGGGTTTCACATTATTGCGTGAGAGGTGATCACACGCAAATTCGGACAATGGCATGCTAATTTCGGGCAATGGGAAGCCAGTTTGAACGCAATTCGCATTAATGTAAATTCGCTGAACTAGCGAATTCACGTAAATGCGTTCTGGCCCCACTTTCTTTTCATTCAAAATTAAGAGAAATTCCTCACGTGTGATAAACTCCTATGACTACTAGTAACTGAAAACTTTGTCTTCCATTAATTTGTCCCATTCCCCTTAAGTCTGGATACAGTGGTGGCCATCACTACATCTTCAGGTAGCAGATTTTAGTTATGTATGTATTGTATGAAAAAGAAGTCCCTTTTACTTGTCTCAAATCTCCTACCACACAAGCATCAGAGAATTAAAACATTCCATATACCGTAGCTTATTTGCAATTTATCATCCTTGTATTTTGCTGTCATCCAATGCGCCAGCTGCACTCCTACCAAGTTTTCAGTGTCTAGAGCATTTAAAGTACTCCTTACTGTTGGTCTTGATGTTATTAGCAATAGATCCTCAAAATCTCCCTTTGCCTCATGTATTTTCCGCTTACAGTTCATTGTGCAATTTGTGCTCCTTTTTGTTTTTCTCATTTGGGCATGACTTCCAGTTCCGGAAAGTCTGTCCTAATATTTTTCCAGTCAATGCTTGTTAACAAGACTGTACTACTTTTCTTGGCCTTCAGTACAATCTCCACTTGAGCCTCCATTATTGTACTTTTGTGAAACACCAAAAGATTTTCAAAAATATTTGAACCTTCCTTTACATATGTTTTTTACAACCTCTCTCATTTTAGAGAGGCCTCCTCTTTGCAGTCAATCATGTTGGTGTTTGAGTCACATTTCCATACACTTACAAACAAAAATTTACAGCAATTAAGTCACTATGTCCAGTTGGTTAAACAGTGCTCATATTTTGCACTAAGTTCTGGCCAGCAGCACTTTCGAGTAAGTCCAGGATAAGTTTGCTTTAAGGTCACTTTCAGTGAGAAACTACTTGAAGGCACATCACTACTAGTCAGTTCAGTGATTAGCTGTTCAATTATGAAGTTACAGAGAGTACTAAAATGTGCAACTTTGTTGTACTGAGATTATGCATGTAATCAATCTATGTACAGATAGTTGATGTTACCCTTTAGCTACAATGCTTCCTTCTTTGGATGCCTCTTTGGCTTTGCTTTTCAACTCAAGAATAGCAAGACTGTCAACATTTTGGTCAGGAGAACATCACATTTATTCTTATCTGTCCTGAATCTCCAATCATTCAGCCTTCATATTTAGAGAGAGGAATAGACTGACTATATTTTAGTAAGACAAAAAAGGGACAATGCGATGGTAAAAACATGATAGGGTTATGTAATATTCCATATTCATGAAAAAAGGAGAATAGTAACAGAAATTTTATTATGTGAACTTACTGAGCTAATTTTTCTTCAGTGACAGAACAGATACAAAAATTTAGGTAGATATAGAGCAGAACTGTATTTCACCACAACTATACCATAAATAGTCCTCCAATGAAGTAATCTTACACAGCAAATTTCAGTCTTTCAACAGTTTCTCACATTCCATGACACATTTTTTTTTTGACAACCACAGGAATCTTCAAACCATTTTTGCAATGTAACATGACATTTTTTTTAATGAAAATGGGACTAAATTGACATTTATACTAAAATGATGGGACAGTCTGAAGTTATGAAAAAATGGTACTGACCAGTTTAAACAGTACATATGGCCAGCCTAGGGAGGAAGAATAAATTCTCCTTGTTCACTTTCTCTACATCATGCTTAATTTTATACCCTTGATTACGTCTTCACTTCCTCTAATTTTCTCCATACTACAGTGTCACAAGCATTGCAACCTTTCCTCATTCATAGGTTGCTTCAGCTGATTGACAATTTTGGTTTCTCCTTTTTTGAACCAGAACCAGTTCCAGTTCTGAAGTATTTTCCTTCAAGCCTGCAGTGACCACTGTATTCCAAGGGTTCTCATACTACAGATGTGTTTAACTGCATTACGATATTGGCAGTGTTTCTTTAATTATCTTTTCTAATTATGATTAACATGGAATTCCCCCCCCCCTTCCCCTTAGTACTTTGTCAACATTGCCGTTAAAACCACTCACAACAACCTCATGTTCTCTTTCTTGGCCAGTCAGGTCCTATCAGTGTATATGTTAAATTTATTATTATTATTTTATTCTGCTGTCTATCACTTTACACTTCTGCTGTACAGGTATCTGACTTCTCGTTTTAATGTTTTTCACTCTCCCCTGGATTGGTGCAATCCTCTTGGGGCACTTTGTAATCCATTTTTGTTCTAAACATTGTAAGTAATTTGGTAGAATTGGCAAATTTGGCTACTGCTAACCCCAAATATTTATGAACAGATTAAAAGGCACCCATCTCACTTTGGAGAAGTCCGCTATTTACATCCCTCTGTTTAGAGTACAGTATTGCTTATTCTTATTCCTGTTCTTTAAACAGATCCAGTCATTACAGAACTTCTCATCGTATGAATCAATGCCTTCTGTATTTACTTTTTTGTGTCTCAGTGGCTCTTAATCAGCAGCTATGACTTCAGGGAACTATGGCCCTATACAGACCGCCAAAATAAAGCCGCTTCGGGTCACTTTGGAAGTATGCTCTTTAAATGATGCATGCGTCCTAAGAGTCCAAAAGCTGCGCCAAAGCCACGCTCCATTCCTTAGGACGGTATTGTGGCTTTGGCACGACTTCCGGACTCTTTGGACGCAAGCAACATTTAAACAGCATACCTCCAAAGTGTCCCGAAGCAGCTTTATTTTGGCCTGTCTGTATGGGGCCTAACTTACTCCCTGAGAGCTGAGAGCAAATTGCAGGTAAGTCATATGTATAACAGCTAGTGTAATAAACTGGATAGCTCACACACTAGTACCTTTCTACCTGCATATTTTTTTTAAAAAAAAACTATGGTTCCATTTGTTTACCAGAAAAACTAAGACCTTGCCTACATGGGTGTTTTACCCTTAATTTCCCACTGGCTCACTGCATCCTGCTTACAGGATGCAGGGCCAAAACCCTAAATCGGGTCCAGACTGTCTTCATGGCACCCACACCTGATCTAAGGCTTTCTTAACCATATTTCAAAAATGCACCTTTTGCTGTGAGTTTTTGAAGGTTTTCAATAATTACAGGTGGCTGCCTTTTCATTTGTGGTCCTTTTTCATTGCCTAGTGCTGCTACTGTGGACACAAGTCACTCGGAGACAAGAATGAGGTGCCTAGCATTGATAGTATGGCTGGGTACATCATTCCTACCTCAGCAGAACTGCCATGTGACTATGTGGGAAAGTAGCCACCCATGGTCACTGGGGAAGAGAGCCCAAGATAAAGAGTGAATTCAGGGGAATTCTAGGGCCAGAATGCACCAGGGGCAAGTATAGACAAGCCTAAGACATCTAACCACAGAAGCTTGGGAAGGGAACTGTACTCTGTTGCTAAACGTGCATGGATGTTAAATGTTTGCTTCACTTTCTTTCACTTGATGTTTTGCACTGGGGCTGCAATGAGTCATCACTGGGACAAAACAAGGAACTTGCATTAGTCCAAAATTATAATAGCCAATAAAATTGGTTCAGTAACTGAAAGGAAATTGTTTTAGGGGCTCTGGTTCGGATCTAAATATTTGGGGGTTAATTAACTGAAGGCAAACTAATGTGAAGGCTTTGATGTCTGGAGCCCATTCTTACTCAGATACTGTTCCATTGGTGTAATTTCCAACATCTGATATGAATACTACTATTGAAGATGGAAACACCCATTAGTTATGACAACTAAAGAAAGGGTCAAGGAGGTAGGAACTTTGTATGGGAGAACAGATGGAAATGTGTAGCAGGAGTGGTTTAAGGAGTGAGACTAATCACACCCACATTTTTTGGAGGAACAGTTTCCCCAGTAGGTACACTATAATAAGAATATGCTGACTAAGACTAACTTTGTAGAACATCTCTGTATCCTTATTACAGTTGCCATGTGAAAACAGATAGGAGATGAGATGCAACAGAGATATTTGATGACTGCCCTCCAAGTGAACCACCCTTCACAATGTGGAGACCTTCCATACAGATCCAACACAATCTGTTCAGTGACAGATTGTCATACATTATGGCCAGATGAGAGTACAGCTAAAGAACCTAACCTCATCTTCTAGAAAGTCTGTCAGTGTCAAGATGTGTGCTTCTATTCTTGGATTTGTTCCATACAGCACAAGTTTACAATCAGATCCCTAGATATTTTTTTTCTTTTCTCATATGTTGTGGAATGAAAAGATGTGCACGACTGGAAAGAGTTGAAAGAACAGTAAGATACTAAGGACATTTTTGGGGACAAGGCAGGTACCCAGAATACAGATGAAAAGGAAATATCAAAAATCAAATATAGAATACTATGATCACAGCACAGCCAGATTACTTCGCTATGGACTGGATATTTATCACTTGACAAATAGCTTAGCCCCCATGTTTTATTTATGTTTATACTCACACTTCTGTTGTCAATATAGCAGTTGTTATAAAATATCCAACTATTCTGAAGGAATATTGAATGGTTTGAAGAGAAATGTTTAAGAACTAGAGTGCAATTTGTGTGTGTGCATGCACACACACAAGCAGGCACACATTCTGAACTTGTTACTATTTTGCAACCAACTAGAACTGGCACCATTCTGTTACCCACAGCTTTAATAGGATTAAGACAATCTTCAAGGAATATAAGTAATCCCCCAGCATGATTCTAAGCACTCTATTGTACTTGAGAATTTTCCAGAATGACATGGTGCTTAAAACCAAGTGGAAATGGAAATTTAATAGTACTCCTCAAATCCAAAAGGAAGATATTTACAATGACATCGTCTTTATTTGATACTCTCTGCCTTATGAATGACTGTTTATGTTTGTCTCCAGGTTGATTGAATGTGAATTACCCAATTATCCAATTAACTGAGTAAAATATTTTACTCCACTTCATTGAATGGGCAAAATATGCAGATTATATTTTCTGAAATTTATTTAGTTCATTAGTTTTATAAAAATGTGATTTATGTTGCCCTTACAGTTCAGTATCTAGAGTGTTTTAATAAGGCAGTTCAATCAAAAGGAGGTAAATGCCTGCAATATGAACTTAAGCTCTATTCAATATAGAATTATATCCATTTTTCTCACTACGGTTATGACAGAATGGAGGGGAAAGGATTTCACTAATGTACAAACTTTAATTCAGGAGAGAGATAGGTTAAATGATGTGTTATGATGGCAAACTAGAATTTATTCATAGGTATTAATATGAGTAATCTATTTCCCTTTTTAACTTCTTGATTTTTTACTGTTCCCTACCATACACTGTCAGTAATAAATAAGCAGGTTTCTCAGTTGTAAGCAAGCATAAATTATCATACTTTGACTATAACGTCTGTTCACATATATTTTGTCAGAATCATTCCCCTTCTTCATTTCCAGATTACTTGCTACCCATCCTAAACCCTCTATAATGCCTTCCTAAAACCATCCAAATCCTTGGGGGTTTTTTTGTTTGTTTGTTTTTTTACTTTTTATGTAATGGTGTTTTTTTTTTACTTTTTCAGTTATGCCTTTTAATCTTTACCACATCTTACTTTCTGTTGTTGTTTCCTGTTACTTCTCTGTCCACAGCTTCCATGTGTGAGCAACTGTGCTTCAACTAAATTATTCTATGTGAAGGCTTTCACAGCAGAATCCAGATTTTTTTTGTTGGGTTTTTGGGCTATGTGGCTGTGTTCTGGAAGAGTTTATTACTGATGCTGGTAAAACATCAGGAATAAACACTTCCAGAACACAGCAACATAGCCCGAAAACCCCACAAAAACTATAAAATCTGCTTAATAATTGTTACTAAGTACAAGAAGAAAGAATGACTGACTTATTCAGTGAGCTTCATGCAAGTGAGAAACTGAACTCAAGTCTTGAGCCAAACTAGAACTGCAGAAATAATCCAGGTTGACACCACATTAGCTTCCATGGCTCAATGCTGGGATTCTGGGATTTTTAGTTCTGTGAGACATTTAGCCTTCTCTGTCAGTGAGTGCTAGTGCTACAACGAACTACAAATCCCAAAATCCCATATCATTGAGCCATGGCAGTTAAAGAGATGTCAACCTGGATTATTTCTGCAGCCTACTGGTAAGCCTCTAAACATTGTAGCACACATGACACAACATGGGATTTACACCTGAATAGAACCTTATGCAATCTATTATGCCTTTATTGAGTATATGTGTTATCAGCCAAAGTACATGACATCCAAAAAAACCTGTTATGTTTAAATTTTGCCTCTCCTCCAGGGGAGGGTAAGACAGTGAACTCTCCCCCTCCAATTTATGCTCATAACAGTATAAATCAGGCTGATAGAGTCATGTCATCCAGAAAGTTTTAAGTCTGAGTGGGAACTAAACACTTTATTTTCATTCTCTCATTCTAGTATCTAAATATGACATCTTATTGACTCTCTGAATTTGTTTTTGTTATTTTAATTTTGCCACAAGAACAGGGATGAGGAGGGATGTGTTGCTTCTCAGATGACAGTGGGCTACAACTCCTTCATCCCTCAATATTGGCTTTACTGGTTTAGATAGGTATGAGGTACATTTCAGCAACATCTGGATGGGTTCACTTTCCCAACTCTTAATCCAGGGACACTAGGATAAAATTCACAGTGGGCAAACTCACTGTCTTTTCCCCAGCTTCTCTCCCTCCACCTCCAAGCCATCAAGAATCCTACTATGTCACAAGACTGCATCATTTTATGGGACTACAGAGGCAGGGGAAGGGAAGAACAGCACCTCTGCCTCAAGACAGGATGAAGCTAAGTCATGGCTTCCAAAGCTGCAGGAAAAGATGACTGCCAGCTTCTAGGCAAAGTGTTTGTCCAACTCAATTTCCTCCCATTGAGTCTACAGGCAGGGAAAGGGAGACTTAGGTCCAAAACACAATGCACAAATAATCCAGTTTGAGACAGCTTTAACTGCCCTGTTTGAGTGCTAAGGAATCCTGGGAGTTACAGTTTATTGTGGCACCAGAGCTCTCTGAAAGAGAAGGCTAAATGTCTCACAAAACTACAGTTCCAGAATTCCCTAACATTGAGCCAGGGCAGTTAAAGCGGTCTCAAACTGTATTATTTCTGCAGTGTGTTTTGGACCTTAGTCTTGGGTCTTAGGAAGCAGCACTGATGTGCTCTTGTTATATAGAATCTGAATTAACCAGATGGATTTTGCTAAGAATATGAAACAATGTCAGCTCTATGCAATCTATCACTTGACTTTAAAAAAGGCATGTATATAAGAAAATATAAATTACTCTAATACATGCAAATGACAAAAGAAGAAAAACTTGCACAGTAATAGCAGAATTCCTATACTTGCTCCAACTCATAAGTCTGAAAGGACTTGATCAGATTTATCAGCCATTTTGATATGCTGACTGAGAGGAAATTAGAAGCAACATATTCCCCCTGGAATCTTTTTAAAGATCAAGGAACTGTCAAGGGCATACATAATAAGTAATATACAAAAGGATGAAAAGAAAAACTTTACTAACATACAAAAGTATGGATAATATTCTCTAAACTAAACTAAACAAACATTGTTTATTAAATGTTTAAGATTCCTGCATTACTTATATCAGAAGTATGTAAGTCATATTTTGCAAAACTAGGGTTTTTTGTTGTTGTTGCTTTTGTTTCATACTCTTCTTACACTGGAAGATATCAATAAAACGAGGCAGATATTATAATAAACTAAGCACTGTGAAACATCACCAGAGGATTAGTCTAGGACAGACACTCTCTAAAGTTGTCAAAAGAGAGTTCCAGGGTGAAATGTGACAGAATTCTTTAAAAATATACAGATTATACTTGACACTTGAAATTATACCAGTGACTATCAAGCAGATGAATTATGTACTTCTGCACTTATCTGCTGACACAAGCACAAAACAATTCCATAAAAATAAATACAGAGTTTATCCATTAGTGACAACAGTATGCAGACTGAACCACTAACACTGGATTTTATCCAGCACCACAAGTAGACTTCCTTTTGCTATATTGCCCAGTTCATCTCCATGTGGTCCCCAATGTGTTCCATAGGACCACCATTCTTCAAGAGGACTACCAGGTGGCACTCTGCTGAGAAGTGACCTAGAACCTGGTTACAATGAGGAAGGGACTGATTGGAGGCAAAAGTAGTAAGGGATGGTGTGACCAATGCAGTGATACTGTACTTAAGTATCTTCCAAAAAGACTGGGAGAAATAATGTGCTAGTAGCAAAATGCAAGATCTCTGAGCTGTCCATCTTTTGGATTGATGATTTGACATGTGGTTTCCCTTGCTGTTTTGATTAGTGGGGAAAAGAGATATTTAAACTTTAGATAGCTTAGAATTTTAATTGGGTTCTTGGCTCTTGGATAACTGGGTTATAGAATTTTAACCTATGAAATATGAAAGGAAAAAAGCTCATTTACTTGGCACTAATTACTGGTCAGATAGTGAATCAATTCTGTACTATTTCACAGCAGAGAGCTAGTAATGAGCATTTCTAACTTTCACAGAATTAGTGGTCTAATGGGGAACATGCTGTGAGCAAATGGAATACAATTTGCTAGCAGAGATTTACTATAAATTGTACTGCCACAAGTAACTAACAGCTGAGCAAAACTCTCCCTTGATTTTCCCCCCCTCCTCCAAGTCTTGTTTCTCATTTCCACAGACAGGGTATTATTGCTTTCACTCCTCTTAACAAATGAAAGTCAAAAAGGGTGATTTGTTCACTTGATATTCCAATGGACCTTTCATAAAGGATGAAACATCTCAGTAGGTGATCAAATAATCCCAATCTTAGGAGCTGCTACCGAATTCTCTATGCGCTATTTTCATGAACTGCATTTAATTTTCATTCCAACTTAACAGCTCAGAATAGCATAATGGGATTTCCAGATAAATTCCACTCCAGATAGTTACCAAGGCCACAAGTATATGCCACCAATTTTTATTTATTTATTTTTGTCTTCTAAGTAACATGCTCATAAGAAAACTCTTAATTATTTAAGAATTGCCACAGAGTATTGATCAAGAGGTGCTCATTTCTGGAATATGCCCACTAAGGGTGACATGGACCCTGAAAAGCTGTGAGGCCAAAAAAGAAAGACAGACATTTGAAATAAAATCCACAAAGTTAATGCAAAGGAAGTTTGTAATAAATTTCACTGTTGTACTGAAAGAAAACTCAAATATTGCTTAATGTCACCCAATGTTTAGGTTTGTTTGTAAGTAGTTTCTAATGTGCTTTTAATTACAGCATATTTTACATTCTTGTTAAAGATACAGAATTAGATCCATTCATGCTTTGGAGGATTTATTTTACCCATGACAAAGAGACAGCCAGACTATCCATTCTGTTAATTTATTCTTATATGGGTATTGTAAGGCTAACTTGATAAAAGAGGTAATTAAAAACAGAAACTAGGCTTTGAGCTACAATCTTATACATGCACACATTAAGAGTAACTCCTACTGAACTCCACAGGACTTACTCTTCAGGAGATAAATAGGAATGTACTATTTGGCCTGAAAGAAATTAATTCAGTGTGCTGGACATGTCAGTACACCTCATTATTGTCAGCATACCCTGCACCCATCCTGCTGGATATAGGGTTTCATAATTATTATCTAGCATCAGGTATATTTTGAGAGGTCATGATGACCTGTGAAGACTAGGAAGTTACACATGTAAGGAGTCGTGCTAAGAACATGTGGGAGAACTAGATAGGACTAAAACAAACACTAAATGGGTATGCTGGTCACTCCCCCCGACTCTTTGCATTTCCTTTTGCAATGGAGACAAAGGAAGTCCTATCACAAAAATACTCAAAGACCATAACTGCCACCTGACCTCATGCTGTGTCACTATTCACCCTTCCTGTCCAATTTTCCAATGATTGACTTCAAACTGAACCAATGTTTTATCACTCTGGAGTTAAAGGCACCAGCCGATCCAGCACCTTTTGTCAATTGCATTGGAAAATTACGAAAGCCGTTGTTACACCATGTGGTAACATCAAGCACTCCTTGAGGGGTATGAAATAGAATATAAAATAGAATAGGAAATAGAATATAAATACATTTCTTTCTGCTAGACATTTATGGTTCATAAGCCTGCACTGGTTTTGTATGTTTGTACACACTCTTTCACATTTCTAAGTAAAAACCCTTCTATTCAATGAAACTGAAGTCTCTCTGCTCTTACTTCTGGTATACACAGGTGAAAAGATCTCCAAAGTTACCCTCCTCTTGCAGGCCTTCTTTTGAGTTGTAATTTCAAGAAGACACTGCCACTGCTGGTGGGAACTCCCATACCCCCACCTTTTAGGGCAGTATTTCTCAAATAGTGGGGCGTGCCCCACAGGAGGGGTGCGAGGCTCTGTAAAGGGGGGCGAGAAGCTCCGTAAAGGGGGGCTCGTTTGACCTTGGCAAATACTATTTACAGTCGTGCGGGGGGCGCAAAATGTTTTCTTCTTCCTAGGGGGGCAAGATGGAAAATAATTGAGAAGCACTGTTTTAGGGTAACATTGTAACGAACAGTTTTCATGTAAGCAATGACTTCAAGCTTGAATCTGTGTAAAAATTGTGACACTTATATCAATCATGGTATATAGTACACAGGGAAATCAAGCCATCACATCTCCATTAAGAAAAACAAACAGAACTTAGGAGCACAGTCACTATCCAGGAAAAGTCCATTTCTCAGTGAAAAATATCAATTAGTATGACTGAACAAACATTTTAAAGTACAGTGGTGCCTCGGGTTACGAAATTAATTCGTTCCGCCGCGGCGTTCGTAACCCGATTTTTTTTGTAACCTGAAAAAGCCATAGGCGCTAGTGCTGGAAAGCCGCGTTTCGTGCGAAAAAGCGCCAAAAATTTTTTTCGTAAGCCGAAAAAAAAAAACGTAACCCGGAACAGTTTTTTCCTATGGGATTTTTTCGTATCCCGGAAATTTCGTAAGGCGGTGCTTTCGTATCCCGGGGTACCACTGTATAGGCATACCTCCGTTAACCAAGGTGCTGACCAATAAACACCTTTTAATGGTCTTTTTACACTCTTTCCCCCTTGTCCTCTGTCTAGTGAGAATCTTTTAAGTAGCATCTGCATTTGGGACGATGGTGAAAGAATGCTGCAGAAACACAGAATTTCAGTGCAAGTTTGCAGCAGCTGGGAAATTTTAAACTGGGAACGAATGTGATTCTGTTCTAGCAAACTGTAGTTCTTTGTTGCTGTCAGGCAAGATAAACAGCAGCTACCTCCACAATCCCATATTGAGCATACAGTACTTGAACAACAAAACAGAAAGAAAGGGAGAATACAGATTGGACTGCCTCACAAGCTGCCCCTAACATGTTAAAAAAAGCACAGATGTGTATGGGGTGGCTACTAAAATGGTAATCATAAGAAAAATATTATTTTTCTGGAAAAAAGAATCCATGAGTAAATTTTGGGGGAAACTTTCAATTGTTCTCTAGTATACTCAAAATGCTTTTGTTAACTTATGCAAGGTTTACCTAATCTGGTTGTTTCATTTCACATGTGCATATTGTATTGTTGGTTTTACAATTTATTTATTTAATAATAATTAATAATTTGTATTATTTATATACCGCTATTCCAAAGATCATAGCGGTGAACAGCAAGTAAGCTAATTTGCCCCCAACAGTCTGGGTTCTCATTTTAGTGACCTCAGAAGGATGCAAGCCTGAGTCGAGCTTGGGCCCTTTTGCTGGTCTTGAACTCGCAACCTTGTGGTTTTGAGTGAATGGCTGCAGTACAGGCATTTAACCACTGCGCCACCAGGGCTCCTTTTTATTGATGAAACATGTGAAACTCCTTTTTGTGGTGTAGGAACCTATCCCTATTTGTTTCATGTTATTTCTGCCTCTGCTAATAAATTTTCTGTCAAAGAAATAATGGCCAGGAACACATTTACTTGGCTAACAAAGGTAAACCTGTATTATCTCATCAGGAGGTGGATAATTTCCTCATCATTATCCCAATGGTCTACATCAGGTGTTCTCAGCCTATGCTCCAAGGAACCCTTAATGAAAGAAATAAAAATGGAATGAAATTAAAGAGTGCAAACATATTCTTATATATACTGTACTCCTAAACACTATTAACTTGTAAGACACAGGGTAGGCCTCTTAGAGGCAACACCATAGAAATAAGGGCTCCCCAAGTCAAAAAGGTTGGGAACCCTTGATCTACATAATCCAGAGCATCACAGTGCAAGACAGAAACAGTAAGTGCCTTGCGACAAAAGGATCAAATTAATGCATCACAAAAAGTCCTTTCGGCTCATACCTCATCCATACAAGCCACAGTTAGTATTCACCACTGACATGATTTCAGTTCTATGACTTGAAACTATGGAAAGAAGCCATCTAAAAGAAAACAGAAGCACCACAATTTAAAAAGGATGTGGAAAAACTAGACTGTGTCCAAAGGAAGGCAACCAAAATGGTGAAGGGTCTGGAACCCAAGTCCTATGAGGAATGACTTAGGGCGCTGGGGATGTTTAGCCTGGAAAAGAGAAGGCTAAGAGGTGATATGATAGCTCTGTTTAAATATTTGAAGGGATGTCATATTGAGGAGGGAGCTAGCTTTTTTCCTGCTGCTCCAGAGACTAGGAGCTGGAGCAATGGATGCAAGCTAAAGGAAAAGAGATTCCGCCTCAACATTAGGAGGAACTTCCTGACAGTAAGGGCTGTTCGACAGTGGAACACACTCCCTCGGAGTGTAGTGGAATTTCCTTCCTTGGAATTTTTTAAACAGAGGCTGGATAGCCATCTGTCGGGGATGCTTTGACTGAAAGTTTCTGCATGGCAGGGGGTTGGACTGGATGGCCCTTGTGGTCTCTTCCAACTCTATTATTCTATTACTCCATTTGTGCAGCATTTTTCCTAAATTTTCAAAGGACACCAAACCTGTGGAACCAGTGGAAGTTATGCTATACATGACACATAAACAAACACAGGAACTTCATCCACTTGCAGACACCCTACAAATTATCCAACAATATTCATTCATTTATTCATTCATTCATTCATTCAATTTATACTCTGCCTTTCCCCCACAAAATTCATTCACAAAAGACTTTGACATCAGCTCCTTTGTGAGATACACATACAGTACTTGCGAGTAAGCTCCCCTGAGATTTCTGGTGAGAAAACATGCACAGGTATGGTTGAGGAAGAGGAAAGATAGAGAGAACTTACGCATAATAGATTTTTTTTTTTTTTTGCTATGCGCCTAGACTTTAAACATTTCTTCATCTGTTCAGCAGTCTGACAATTTTCAGCACATACTATGTGTGGTGAGGACAGTTATGAAAGGAGAGTTGGGCATGGAAATGTGGAGGAACACAGTTTAATCCAGTTGTTAAGCAGATCTTAAGTTGTAAAACAGCTGGCCCTACTAAATCATGATTTTGTACCTATGGATTACACCATCCACAGCTTTAATACTCATAAATGTCCATAAGTTTACTTTGATTTTGCAATTTTTAAAAATCAGGGACACTATTTTACTATTCTATTGTATATAATGTGACTTGAGCATCTACAGATTTTGGTATGCACAGGGAGTACTGGAACCAAAACCCCGCCCAAGGGCCCACTGTACTCCCACCATGTCACTCAACCCTCACCACATGCATTTGCAACATCTGAACAGGGCTGTTAATAAGAAGTTCCTCTGGAGGTCTTTCATTGCCAGGCTCACCATAAGTAAAAGTCAACCTGATAGCACATAACCACATCTTGAGCATACCACTCTATATCCTTGTGATCCAATCCCAGATGCAGCAAAAATCTTGTTCTTCAGGTTCTCATTCCTGCTGCTGCCAGACTATAACATCAGCAAACCTTTCCCCCTACTATTCTATGGGTAACATAAAACACTTTTGACTTCTCTGTTTGCCATCATGTCTACCTCATCTTTCGAGCTCCCCATACATCTAACACAATCTTTATTTCCCTCCTAATTTAGAGCAAACACATTTTGGGGTGCTTTAAAAAATCTTTTCCTTCTGCTTTTGTTTCTCTTATATTACAAACTTTTTCTCCTTCTCACCAAGTGCAAATCAGCACAAGGACATGATCAAGGATTCCCTTCCTCTTTAATGAAAATGAAAATAGATACATTCAATCCAAAGTCATACGTAAAGCCTTCTCCCCATTCTACTCTAATCTTCTCTTTAACGTAGTCAAACTATAAAATAAAACCCCCTTTCCTTTGAGTGCTAAATCATAGATAAAAAAAGTGCAGCCCATGGGCTACATGTTCTCCCCCCCCCACCGGTATATTTTGTTGCCTATGGGCTCCCCACATTTTTCTGGATTTTTAAAAAAATTCTACCAAATTCTGTATCACTTCTTGTTAAAAAAGCCCTCTCCTGAGCATAAAATAATCTAGAGAAGGCCAAAAACTGGGTGAAATTGCACCCAAGAGGCACTGGGTAATTCCTATTTAGGGCTAGGGCTAGGGCAGCATGTACAGTAATCCAAGGGCTTGAGGAAGGGCACTATAGTATCGCATTCTACTGGGATCTTAGTTCTTCCTGAATCCACTGTTATCTAGCTTTGGGGACCCTGACTTGCCACACCAAAATATTTGCTCTAGATGGAACAAGAGGGCTGCAAGGCTGTAGGCAATGAACTTACAGAAGAATTAAACATTACATAATTTAATTTAATTTAATTATTTACAATAATTTATTGTAATACATCATTATGAGTGCCTTGGGGTACAGAGAAGCTATATACAAATATTTTAAATAAATTAATATACTTAAACACTGTTTTGTAGTAAACTGTAGTAAAAATGTGTGACACTGGTGGTTTTTGTTTTTATTTTTAGTGACTGCAAATTATTCCAGAAAGCTATACATTGGTTGTTCAAAGGAGGAATAAAAGAAAAGCATGCAATACAGATTTTTAAAAATAGTATTCCATCTCCAACAATTTCTTACAGCCCAAGAAAATTCCTTTGTTAATGTAACAGTAGAAAGAAAAGAAAAAAGCAAATCCATTTCATTAACTGACAATTTAATGCCACCTAGTGGTTATTTTTGTGAGATATAGTGATCTCTCATTTATGCTTGAATTCGTTTGACATGCAACTCCCATGCTCATTTGCTAACACTGAATCAAGCCATCATATGATGAAGGTAATTTGAAAATAGTAAGAAAAGTGGGGGTTGCAATAAAGCATTACATTGTGGAGCATTCCACTTCGGTGTTTCAGATAGCAACTACAACCCTCCCCAACACACTCCATTCAATTTCCACCCTGGCCTTCCATTTATTCTCTATGAAGTCTTAACTTTGGGCCCTGTTAAAATGTTCATTCCACATTGGACTTATTCTGCGATTCCCAACATGGGGTTTCCCACACTACTGGGAAACTCAATTGATACCTCACTTTTACAAACAAATAACAGGTCAATGACTTCCCAGGAGCGAGCATCTATAGGACCCTTCAAGCACATCATACTAACAAGCCATGTCCTGTTGAGCTCAGAAGGACTTGCTTCCAAATAAATAAAGTTTTAGCCTCACTAATTACAGCTGAATAAAGTATGGACAAAAATAAATAAATACATTAAAATCCTTCCAATAAAAAAGGACTTTTATTTCATTTACTTATATGCCATCCTTTCCCTAAATTGGACCCTAAGCTGCTCGCAAAATATAATTTAAGAACTACAATTGTAAAACAGAATTAAAAACAGCACATTAATAATGTAACATTATTAGTATTGTTATATTAATATAACAAATTGAAAATATAAAACCATTTAAAACATATAAAAGCAAATAAACTACTAAGAATCTTCCCTGTGTGCAATTACATATTAAAAGTTGAAAATAAAAGTTTTCCCCTGTTAGCGAAAGGTAGAGCAAGCATGGAGGTCAGCCTAGTTTTTCATGGGAGGGCATTCCAATGGGTGGGAGCAGCCACTGAGAAGGCTCTCTCTCATGTCCTCACATCAATGAGCCAGTGATACTGGAGGGACTTAAAATCTTAGAGTTCTGGTAGGTCCATATGAGTACCTAAATAGTCCAGACCTAAGCCATATAGGGTTTTATAGGTCATAACCTGCACTTTGAATTGTGCCCAGAAACAAACCTATAGCCAGTGAAACTGTTTTAACAAGGAAGTTATATGCTCCCTGTAACTGACCCCAGACTTTCTGCTTTCTGGCTGTAGTGTTTTGGATCCACTCAAGTTTCTGAATAGTTTCCAATTGCATTCTAACGTAGAGTGTGTGACAGTAGTCCAAACGAGATGTAATCAAGGTATGCGTCACCATAGCTAGATCTAACATCACAAGGAATATGTGCAGCTGGTGCACTAGTTTTAAATGTGAAAATGCACTTCTGGCCACTGCCGTAATTCAATAAAAAGATCCAGCAGTTTATTTGGTGATTGTGGTC
Organism: Sceloporus undulatus; assembly: GCF_019175285.1. Taxonomy (NCBI): domain Eukaryota; kingdom Metazoa; phylum Chordata; class Lepidosauria; order Squamata; family Phrynosomatidae; genus Sceloporus; species Sceloporus undulatus. The sequence goes on from NW_024802934.1 coordinate 5,257,320, forward strand.
TTCTATAAGATTAAAATGTCAAAACTAAGAGAATGCCAGAAATGTGACTACTGAAATGTGGGGCAATTAATGTGTTCTTTTCAGTTCTATCAAATTCACTTTTTTGTATTTATATCCCACCTTTCTCCAACAATTTTTTGGGGAAGCGCAAAGGATAAGTGAGATGGAAGTGGGAAGTTCAATAGATGTAGAGCAGGTAAATTTGTTCTGGAAAAAAAGTGCTCAACTCCTGAAGCATCCCTACCTTTATACACATGTATTTTCAATTAAAGTATTCATTTTCTCCAACCAAGCACCTGCCAGATGTGTTGGACAATAGCATCCCTCACCTACAGATAGCATGGCCATGTCAGGATGTAGTACAACAAACCTAGAGACTTCCAGTTTAGGAATAGTTAAATTAAGGCCTTGTCAAATCTCTCCATCAACACAGACATAGGCCAATATTAACAAGGAGCAAAAAGTTATGTACCATGGTACATTCCTTTTGGCTTACTTTCTATAGTTTACTCATTAGTCCTGTTCTGCTGGGATTTTTACGAGGCTAATAAAAAAAACCCAACAATTTGATGCCATTAGGTTTTTTAATAGTATGCTGACAAAGAAGATCGATTTCTACTGCTTTTATATGCCTTTTTATTCCTTTTTAAAATAATTTAGTAAGCAGCTTTTATGGCTATTCTACTACACTACTTGATTTTAATTATCTTTAAGAATCTGAACAACAGGATGTAAATATAAAAAATAACCCATTTACCTTTCCAAACTCAACAAAGGGAACCAAAATAACATCCATCTTTTTTCAAAAAATTGCCAGTCTGAAAATGAATATCAAGCAGAAACTCCTACAGCAACAGCAGACACTTAGTATTAATAATAAACTTGGCAGAACATGCTATTAAATTCTCAGAGTAAATATCTCTGTTAACTACGAACGACAACATAATAACAGTGACGACAATAAAATCTAGAAAGGCTGAGCACAAAACCAAAGAAAGCAACATCCATCCACATGACCAACCCCAAAAGCATTTTTCCCCTGTGTACAGGGCATCATGCTATTATGTTAAACTGCATTAACAAATACTGAGCATTCCTGATGCATTTGAACAAAGTAACACATTCAAGGAATAAAAAAAACCCCCTCCAGGTTAAAGACAACAGTTATAACACACTTATACTCTAAAAAGTAGGGAAACTGGAAATTAAAGCCGAAAGACACTGCAGAAATAATCCAGTTTCAGACTGCTTTAACTGCCCTGGCTCAGTGCTAGGGAACTCTGGGAACTGTAGTTTTGTGAGACATTTAACCTTCTCTGTCAGAAAGCTCTAGTGCCACAATGCTAGTGAATCCTGGGAATTGTAGTTTATTGTAATAATTAATAATAATAAAACTTTTATTTATATCCCGCTTTTTGTGAAAATAAGCCGCTTTGATTGTTTTCACAAAAAGCGGGATATAAATAAGTTTTATTATTATTTATTATTACAGTAAACTACAATTCCCAGGATTCACTAGCACTGAGCCAGGACAATTAAAATGGCCTCAAACGGGATTATTTCAGCAGTGTTTTTTGGCCCTACATTTTGTCATATACGTATTGTGTTACCTTACAACTGGAAGAGAAACAAGAGAAATGCCTGATTCACTTCTAAGCTTTCTGCACAAACCAGAGAACTTGCAGAAAGGGAAGAATGGGTGATGACTGCACAATCAAGATGAGCAATAAACCAAGCCAGTGTCTGTGGACACCCTGATGCACTGTACATCCTTCAAACACATACACTGATTCAGCTCTGATCCAGTCTCTGCTGTAAACAGGAAAAGTCCTTTTGTTGTAGTCTTTTTTGCAAATTGAAGCAACTGAACATATTTGGCTAGTGCACCAAGCCAAGGGTCTTTAGTAACTGAGGCTTATCATGATGAAGAAGTGTGCTGGTTCTTGTCACCACTGTGCACAGTTGCATCTAAACAAGTAAAATGTTTTTCATGTCAATGAATCTAACGGAGGTATGGCTTGGTGGGAGTGAAGCTAATCAGAGCACCAATACCTGCTGGGCATAGACTTCAAGATAGGTTAGTGGTCTGTTTAGCCGCTCCCACCACAAACAGAAGGGATCAGAGACCACGTGCCCACACACACTGCTTGTGAATAACAAGCCAGGATTTCAGAGAACACTGCCATGTCATGACATACCAGCTGAATCAGTGTATATGTTTAGTGCTTCCCTGGGTCATTATAGTGCTTCACAGGGCAGAAGAAGGGCAGGGGAAAGGCTACTGTTTTTGCTGATCCTACTTGCCCCATGCTAGGTCCAATGCTACTCCCATCCTGTTCTGGAGGAAAACCTAACTCCCTCCAGAGCAGATTTTATGGAGGCACTGGAACATCAAGGGAAAAGCTATTCCATATTCTACCAGAATGAGTATCCAATGTTGGAATTCCACCCATGACATTGTAGAGTTCAAGCCCTTATGTTTCCAGTTAATATGTGAGATGGTTCTGAAGTATGTTATCACCCATCACTGAGAGATTATTTACAATTCATCTGCTTTTACGACACTTTCCTGGTAGAGTCACATATAGAAGGAAAGTTATAGGACTTGTTTCTTTGTAGGTTAATTATCTAATTAATCACGTAACAAATATCACTGTAACTTCTTGGATTTATTTGTAATGTTGTCAGATGCAAAAAGAAAATCTGAAGCTTATTCCTCAACATAAAACAATCTGCCATAGCTTTCGCCTACATAGGTATCTACTACTCAGTCTAACTGAAAGGCAAATGCTATTTAAAAAGGTAGCCTTGTTTCACATATTCATGTTTATGACTATGAAAGCAGTATCAAGAAAGTTATCTCAAGTCAGAAAGATGTAGAGGTTAAAACCAAACACAACATTTTCCAAGTGAGCTAGAAATTATGACCAAAAGATTTATGTGCATGTGTAAAGCAGGGCTGGGAAGTAGGAGTGGTTTTTACAGGAGTACGAGTAGAAGTAGGAGCAAGTAGTAACAAAATATATTTGTTATTCCTTATTCCTGTTATTATATTGTACATGCAAACACCAAAAAACAATTTTATTATATTGCACTGGGGAAGGGACTGGGAGGCAAAGACACACACACACACCACCTTGCAAAGCAACTGGGGCTTTTCCCCAGGGCTGGGGAGTAGGAGTAAGGAGCAAGGAGTAAGAGGTTTTTTACAGGAGTACGAGCAGGAATAACATTAAAAAGAAATATCTTACTTCAGACTAGGACAAGGAGCAACCCCAAAATCACCACTACTCCCCAGCTCTGGTGCAAAGTGATTTTAATTACTTGGGATAGCAGAATTCTTACTGGTTTGTTCATCCTTTGAACTGTTCTGATACTGCAAAGCAACCCAGGATATGGCACCAACACTTTAGCTGGCTTAACGTTGCCAGGCTGGTGGCAACTACCAAAAACATATACAACATTTAGGATTTGTAGTTCAGTGGGGCCTAAGAACTCTTTGGCTGAATATTCTAAATGCCCCTCCTTAAACTGCAAATCCCAGAATACAGAAGGAGGTAGTCAGAGCAGTTAAAGCGGAATAGCAACACTTTAAGAGTGTAGTGGTCCCAAGTAAAAATACAGTGGTGCCTCGGGTTACGAAATTAATTCGTTCCGCCATTCCTTTCGTAACCCGAAAATTTCGTAACCCGAAACACTTTTCCGTTAGCACTGGAAAGCCTATAGCTGCACTTTGCAGCATTTGAATTTCGCGCCGAAATGAATTTCGTAACCCGAAAAATATTTCGTAAACCGAAACAGTTTTTGCCAATCCAACTTTTTCGTATCCCGGAAATTTCGTAACCCGATCATTTCGTATCCCGAGGCACCACTGTACAGAGAAGGCAGTTTCCTGCATAGTATCTTACAAGCAAAATCACCACTGGAAACCAATTCCAGTCAGACCACCTGTAGACAATACCAATATTGTATTAATTGCACATGACTGACACAGTGGTTATACCTGTAACTGACCCTCATTGTTGCAGGATAGCACAACAACAACAAGAACAACAACAACAACAACAACAATAATAATAGTTTTTATTTATATCCCGCCTTTCCAATTGCATGATCATGGCGGCTTACAAGACAAGAAACAATAAAATACAGGTAAAGCATCACAATATAAAAAGTTTAAAAACATCATTACTAGGGGTAGGAACGGGAATCTATACAAATCACAATTCACTAGGGGCAAGAAAAAGACAATATATTGCACTAATCCAGGGTCGAAAAACAGAGAACAAGGAGCAGAGAAAAAACATTATTACCTAAGATGAAAAAGCCAACTGGAATAGATGCGTTTTTAATTGTTTCTTAAAAGAAACTAAAGATGCAGAGGAACGGAGCTCTGCAGGAAGCTTATTCCACAATGAGGGGGCGGCGATAGTGAAAGCCCTCTGTGAGGTCCTCACCAAATGGGATTTGGGGACCTCTAACAAATTGGTCCCAGATGTTCTGAGTGTGCGGGGCGGATTATATGGGGAGAGACGGTCCTCCAAATACCCTGGGCCCAAGCCATTTAGGGCTTTATAGGTCAAAACCAACACCTTGTATTGAGCTCGGAAGCGAATGGGTAGCCAGTGGAGATCTTTTAAAATAGGTGTTATGTGGTCTGTCCTGGAACTACCAGCGACCAGTCTGGCTGCCATATTCTGCACCAATTGAAGCTTCCAGGTTTGGTACAAGGGTTGCCCCATGTAGAGTGCATTGCAGAAGTCCAATCGAGAGGTTACCAAAGCATGTACAACAGTTTCAAGGTCCTGACGGCCCAGGTAGGGGCGCAGCTGGCGTATCAGCCGAAGCTGATAACAAGCACTCCTGACCGTCGCGTCCACCTGGGATGTCAGATGAAGCGACAAATCAAGGAGTACTCCCAAGCTGCGCACCGAGTCCCTCAAGGGGAGCGTGACCCCATTCAGGACAGGCTGACAAATCTCACCACCCGGAACCGAGGGACCTATCACCAGTACTTCCGTTTTCCCTGGATTCACACTGAGTTTTTTCTCCCTCATCCAGCCCATTACCGACGCCAAGCAGGCATCTAGAGGAGAGATGCCATCCTTAGTTACTGCATCAGTCGGAGACACAGAGAAAATTATTTGGGTGTCATCAGCATACTGATAACACCGCGCCCCGTGTCTCCGGATGATCTCTCCCAGCGGTTTCATGTAGATGTTAAAAAGCATAGGGGATAAAATCGCTCCCTGAGGGACACCAGATGTAAGTGCCCTCTTATCGGAGCGACAGTCCCCCAGCTCCACCATCTGGAATCTACCCGAGAGGTAGGACCGGAACCACTGCAAAGCAGTGCCCCCGATACCCAACTCCCCCAGGCGTTCCAGAAGGATACCATGGTCGATGGTATCGAAAGCCGCCAAGATGTCCAAGAGCACTAACAGGGACACGCTTCCCCTGTCCATGCTCAGACGGAGGTCATCAACTAAGGCGACCATGGCAGTCTCAACTCCATAGCCCGCCCGGAAGCCAGTTTGAAATGGGTCCAGAAAATCGGTGTCATCCAAGATCGATTGAAGCTGGAAGGCGACAATGATGGAAGTTGTTTTTTGGAAAACATTCCAAGGCAGGGGTACACAACTGTGAGCGACCAGGCGGCGCATCGAGCCCCCCAGGAGAAAATCTGGGGGCTGCATCCCACCACCAGAATTTTCCTAATGAAACTGTCACTTCATGTATCTTTCTTTTCCTGTCTTTTTTTTAATGCCCCACGGGGGGGGAGAATGTAGCAAAAATACTCCCCTGCATACCTAGACTCGTGGGAGTATTTTATGGCAAACTTTTTGAGGAGGAGGAGCTTGGGAGGCACAAGGATGGATATGGGTAAGTCCATATGGCCCCTGGGCTGCATTTTGCCCACCCCCTGATCTCAGATCTATTTAGCTTTCTCTAATTGAGTAGGGCAGATGGTTGTTTAGAGAAAATATCAGTCACAACCTGGTCACACATAGGTAAATAAATGCAACCTTCCTATAACCTTCTAATTTTATGTGAAGTGGCTTAAGTCCACATGCTTCAGTTTAACTGAACTGAAATTCAGATTTTGAATAGGAAGGAATATTACCAGTAGATTTATGAAAAACTATACTATAAAATGAACAGCACAGTTAGAAAAGAAGACAGCTATTAGCTTTCCACAATCTGCTGACAATATCCTATTTTTGTGTTAGTTTCACTGAGTTCCTTTTAATAAAATAAAATAAATTCCTTTCATTTCCCAAATTTTTATCTTGTAATATTTTTGTGAAATTTTCATTTCAGTGTTTTTCAGTGTGTGTGTGTGTGTGTGTGTGTGTCTGCTGGTAGATAATGGTCATTATATATCCACCTCCAAAATAGGTGACTGGTTGTATAGAACTACTATTTTCTCCAAATATAAGTACTGAATTCTAAGGCTCTATGAAAAGAAGAAAAGGATTATCACATCAAATAAATGCATAAATGAACAGAGAATGTTGAACCAGCAAAGTGAATCACTTCCTCAAAATAGCAAAGGCAGAATCCAAGGAGGGAATAGGTAATATTTGCAAATATATACACTTCAGCAGTTCCAAACCTATTTGTGCCACAAAAAAAAAAAAAATGAATCGAACTAAATCTGCAACTAAACTAATACACCTGCAAAGCAGTTAAAGAATGGCTGAGATTTACAGTACTACGTGCTACAATGGGCAAAGGAAAAACAGGAGTATCAGCTGTGCCAAATGGTGAACAAGCTGCAAACATGAGAGTTGATTACAGAGGTTGTTACTGCAGTCTAGTCAAACAAATGTCTAACCACAATGTTTGACATAATTTTCAGACTCATAGCAATCTTAAACAAGGTATTTAAAACGTCTTTATATTTAATCCAGGACTAGCATTTCAAAGTTTACAGTAGCTTTCCCCCCTTCCAAAACATTTAACAGAGCGTACGAAAACGTTATCCTAGATGTCAAAACCTTAAGAAAAGATGAATTATTCACCACAAAGGAAATAAGGAAATTTGACCACAGTCCTATCAAAACCCACAGTTGCCACCCCAGTTGATGACTAGACAGTGGCTGCATCCACACTGCAGAAATAATCTGGTTTGACTCCACATTATTGCCATGGCTGAATGATATAGAATTCTGGGAAGTGTAGTTTGTGGTAGAACTGGAGCTCTGCTCTTGTGTCACAACAAACTATATTTCCCAGAATTCCACAGCATTCAGCCATGGCAATTAACATGGTGTCAAACCAGACTATTTGTGCAGTGTGGATGCAGCGAGTGTTAGAATGGCACACTAGCAAGCAGTAACAGATAGAAAGCTGCAAAACAGAGTGCTCCATCAGTGAAAGCCACTCCATTCCCACAGTTGGGCCCAATACGGGCTGAACAGCTATGCCAGCCGTGGAGCTGACATAGCAAATTCCTCCTCTTTTCTACCAAAGGGAGGAAAATGATAAAACAACAACAACAACAATCCTAGTTCTGCTGAGCTGAAAAGTCCATTGAGTACTCTCTCACCCAAAATATTTTTCTTTCAGGGCTAGTATGAGCTGACAGGTATAATCATGAGGTGGTAATCTCCCTGTCACTCCCCATTGGTTCTGTTTAGGGTTGCTCTGCTCATTTTCTTGCACCAATTCAGCAGGACACTGGAGTTAATGCAACACACTCTATCTTTCCCCCTTCATAGCAGTGCACAGCCTGTGAATCACAGCAAAGAAAGTTAACATTTTAAGTAGCACCTTCTAGGCTGCTACACTAGTGCTGCTATGAATTTTTAGAGGCAGCAAGTTTAAGTAAAAAACAAAATGTGTTACAGCAGTGGCTCTGTAATTGCCACCTTGACTACAGCACACTGATTCAGAGCAGCTGAAAAAGATGAAAGCTAAAATATCATGCTATAATACTTTGTCTTGTTAGTCAACCTAATAAATATATGTTTTAAATAATTATCTGCATCCTTTCTGGAATTCAGGAAATTGTTTGATCCTTTAAAAATTGCATGTTAACACACAAACACACACTATGTTAGTTGTATTTGACAGAGTGGGAGATGTTATTTTACAATGCATCTGTTAGTTTAAAAACACCACTGCTTATTGTGTTATTCTGGTTCTTTACATTCTAATTACCTACTTAGGTATTTATACTTCAGAAGCAAATGTATGTTTCTGAAGTCATATATATATATATATATATATTTTAAGGGGAGATATTTGAACAAATATCCTTTTCATTTTCCATGTACAGATATAAAAAGATTTGGGTTTACACTCCTATCCCCCTGGGTCAGTAATGTAGAAATGGTTTCTCTGAATTTATTTCAGATGGATTTCTAAACATTCAGGGGGTTCACCAATGGCATTTTGTTTTTGTTCAGAATCCATCTGTCAGTCACAACAATCATTTCTGTAGCTCCTCTCAGAATTCTTTATCATTCTTATGTACCCTTGAAAAGGATTACCAAACTAGTGAGAAGTGGACTATACAGGGAGGTCTCAGGGCGGAGCAGAAATTTGAAATCAAATCTTCTATTATTAAAACTTCATTATCTTCACAGTATTTCTCTCTCTGTCACACACATACCCTATAGCAAATCCTATGCATGTTTATTCTGAAGTTCAGTGGGCTTGTTATTCTATTTCAGCAAGAAAAACATAAAAGCAGAACTTATAAACTACTAATTTTTCTTTTTACAATGCTGTTCATAAAGATAGCAAAGAGTCATACCTTCTGGACAGAAAATATTCAAATAAAGGAAATAAGCAATACCTCTTAAAATCCTAATGCTACAAAGTATATTTCAGCAGGATTAGCAGTTTAAAAAATCTGCTCTGGGATCCCATCAATCCTCATGAAGTAAATATCAATTCCTTCCTCCTATCTTCACTCCTTCTTCTCCTCGTATGATATTGACTCATCCCGTCAATACTCATGAACCAGAGGCCTTGATGTGTTGCTTGTCTGGAGGAATCTAGTCAGGTAAATGTAACAGGAACCCTCACTGCCCTGCACATTGTGATCTAGAATACTTCAGATTCAATATTCTAGAACACCACCTTATCTGCTCAAAGAGAGAAAAGTAAGAGTGTCAATATTTTTAAAACACAGCCATAAATTTTTCAGTGGTTTTACTCAAAATATAAGTTCTAACTGATTGTTTTTAAAGTAAAAGCAGCATGAAGAACATACCTAGACAAATTTACTATAGGCGCACTAAGTGTACTTAAAGAGTTGTAAAGTATGTTTAAACCACTGAAATGTCTGTGTCCATAGAAGTCATTTTGCTTTTTGTTGTTTTTAAGCAATGTGTCCCATCACCATAAATAATAAATATGAAATGTATATAAAAGCTACTAAAATTATTCTAAGTCTAAATTAACTGTTCAATTGGCCATACATGCTGGCATACTATACATAAGAGTAAATTAATTTCTCAATATATGGTTCAATTTATGTAAATCCCCTGTAGTCACTATTTTTCTTTTAAGTTTAGCACTTTCTTCTTTGACTTTCTTTAGTGACTGTTCCATTTCTGTGATGTTTTCTGCTAGTTGTATGGTGTCATCTGCATATCTGAGGTTGTTGATATTCCTTTCTCCTATCTTCACTCCTGCTTCTCGTATGATATTTTCTGCATACAAGTTGAATAGATAGGGTGAAAGGATGCAGCCTTGCCTGACCCCTTTGCCAAATGGGAACTATTTTGTTTGTCCATGTTCTGTTCTTACAGTAGCCTCTTGTTCTAAGTACAGATTCTTCATCAGGACTAGGAGATGTAGTGGCACTCTCATTTCTTTAAGAATATGCCATAGCTTTTCATGATCTGTGCAATCAAAGACCTTGTTATAGTCTATAAAGCACATACTAATTTTCTTCTGGAATTCTTTGTCTTGCTCCCTTATCCATCGTATATTTGCAATATGGTTCCTAGTCCTTTTGTGAACACTGCTTGGACATCTTGTTATTCTCTCCCAATATATGATTGGAGTCTATGCTGCAGAATTTTGAGCATAATTTGGTCCTATAACTGCTGCAGTCTTTTGTGTCTCCTTTTTACCTGTTACTAAAGATCTCCCAGGAAGATCTGGAGCCCTCCATTCCCCACCTGTCCTCCCAGCACATCCACCGCCATGGTGGATTGCTCATTCTGAGGTCAGAATAAGGGTGACAGATATGCTAGGTAGTTCAGTGAGATGCCCATGCAGACAGCCACAGATGCACCAGAGGGTCAGGTAACAGAGACAAGTCAGGGAAGCTGTGATGTAAGGATACTTCAGGTTGCTCCTAGACTATCCTCGTCAGTGCAGAAAAGGCCTATGTATGCTACTGCAAGTTCAATGGAGTGACAGGATTAAAATGTACTTACTAAAAAAATAATGACCCTTGATCCTACTGGTGTTCTCCAGCTGTACTGTATGCTACACTCACCAATACAACACAGACTGAACATGCTACATTGAGAAAAATGTATTTACTGTACAAGGAAAATGACTAAGACAATGGGGGTATAATATTCCTCTCTGATGTACCAAAAGCATCTCAGGAACAAACCATTCTAGGGTTTAAATATTTTATTAATATAACTACAAGTACACCTTAATTAACAAATTCCCTGATGGTATTCTCTCTCTCTCTCTCTCTCTCTTTAAATCCTTATGCATGCAGAGGCCCTTTTCCACCTCATTCTGCAGGGGGTTTTTTGCACAGCAATTCCCAAACTTTTGTCACTCAAATGTTTGGACTTTAGCTCCCAGAATTTATGACAGCTGGCAAGCCTGGCTGGGGCTTCTGGAAGTTAAAATCCTAAAACATCTGGACAACCAACATTTGGGTACTGGTGTAGCAGCATCTTAACTGGGAAGATGATGAAAGGCAGCTAGAGAAACACAGACTTTTGATATCAGGATGTGACAGTGTGTCTGCATCAATCAGTGCAACAAAGTAAGAGTTAGGAAAGAATAGGATTTTACTATAGCCCATCCAATTGTAGTTTGGTGACCCTGCCTCCAACAGGAAAGGCAAACAGTAGCTGCCTTCAGAATCCCTTACTGAGTATATATGCACAGGGAAACAGAGAGGAATGGGAGAAGTGGTACCCCAACAAGGGAAAGTGCACAAACCTATAAATCAATTGCAAGAAAATAGAGGCTGAGAAATGTAAAGGTCATCCTTGAATGCACTTTAGCTTATCTGATCTGCTTGTTTCATTTCACACATACATATGGTTAGTTTTGAATAAAATGTCAGCTGGAAAGTTTTCAATATTTTTATTCTCTGTGGTACAGAAACCTCACCCTATTCTTTCCATGTTACTTCTACCTCTGTTAAAGAAATAATGCCCAGGAACACATCTACTTTGTTTAAGTGAGGCATACCTCTAGTGAAATCTCAGTTTTATCTCAACTATTCCAAGAGGAAATAAAGACACATTTCTATAAGAAAAAGACACTACAAATTAAATTAAAGGCATCCTGTAAAGCTTATTATTTAATTATTGTGAACTGAACTTACTAGTCAAAATCCAATTCCTGGTACCACATACAGGAAAGCCATCTACTCAACTGTTAAATAACAGTAAATACTTATGCAATTCCCAATGACTCAATGGATCTACTCTAGTTGGAACTAGCCACTAGATTTATGCCAATTAGACAAATTACTTAATTTCGGAGCTGTACCAACTATGTCAAAAGCCAGAAAAAATATTTTTTTTTCATCATTTCACCCCCTCAACTCTAATTTTGTGAAATGAGTTTCCTTCACTATATGTACAGGCTGATCTGCTTCTTTTAAAATTCTGAAGTAACATACAATAAATCAGGCCCTCTTTTATGGTCAAAGGACACAGTTGGGAAAATCAATTCCCATTATCATATTTTATTAATAAATCTGTTCTTAGGAAAAAGAAGCATGGCTTTGAGACAAACAGGCTAAGAATTTTAAAGAATGACTGTTGTAGTCTCCAAAAGAAGAAGACAGAAATACTATTTAACTGGCTTTAAAAAAGCAAAGCTTGAAGTCCACCTTTTGGATAAGCACCACTGGGTTTAAAAATCTCAAAGCTGTTACTTACAAATCAGACAGATGTGTGTCTTCAAATCATTTCCAATTTATGGCTACCCTAAGCCAACCTTAACATGTGGTTTTCTTATTAAGGTTGGTTCAGAGGTGATTTGCCTTTGCCTTCCTCTGAGGCTGAGAGAATGTGACTTGCCCAAGGTTACCCAGTGGGTTTCCATGGCAGTGCTAGGATCTAAACCATGGTCTCCAAAGTCATAGTCCAATGAGTCAGGGGCTTTCCCAGCAGATAATGATCACCAATTAGCAGACATTAATCCTCTTTTGCATTAGCCTCCCAGCCTGAGGCTGGCCATCAGCACAAAACAATACACATGCCAATCACTCCTGCATTCCCAGACTCACACAGTATATATACACCCAACTTTTTCCAGGCAAAGCATTCTCTGACGATGCCAGTCACAGATGCTGGCGAAACGTCATGAAGAACATTTTCTAGAACATGGCCACATAGCCCGAAAAACCCACAAAAAACCATAGTCCAATGCTCAAATCACTGCACTACACTTGCCAGTCACATTACCTCAGTCTCAGAGGAAGGCAATGACAAGCCTGCTCTGAACAAATCTTGACAAAAAAAACCCATGACAGGGTCACCACATGTCAGAAACTACTCAAACAACAGCAACAATAGATATAGTCAACATAACAGACAGATGTTTGTTTTCATTTGGAAACAGTGATTACAACCATTTTGTTTTGTTTCAACATGACAAATATATTCTGTAATCAAAATACATTCTGCAAGACTGCAATCCTATACAATCTTACTTGGAGATTAAAGTCCTAGTGAACTCACTGGATTTTATTTCTAATTCAGGGTACTTAGGATTATGCTTAAAAGTGGTAGTTTGCTGAAGTCAGGGGAAGTCCTTGAACTTGTTTCTGAAAGTGAATTAGCCCCTTAATACCATTTTCACTACTTAGGCGTCATTCGCTACCTCCTGCTATGTTTGTTTCTAATTAAGAAGAGTTGATGCCTGACATTAAAACAGCAGCATCAATTCCACATTACAGCAGACAGATGAGTTCCGGAAATTCAGACTTTATCAACTAATGGAATCATTTACAGCACTCTGACCTTCAGCTGGTTTTAGATTGGGGGGGATACAAACACTGCCATCACCATCACCTAAGTTGTCGGGATTTGATCTTATTTCCACTCATCTTAGAATTGAATAAAATGAGCTGCATGATGAATCACAGCAGTGAGATTAGTAGTGCCATTATACATCCTCAGATTGTTGAAATAAGACAGTGAAATTAAAACTAAAACCACCTAACAAATCTTATTCCAGGATTCCTAGAGTATGGATCTTCCCTCAAGGATTAAAATAGCCAGCAACAGTAAATGTTATTAGTTTTGATTGAAAACAATATTTTAAACATCAAATTACAACATCCAATGCTATGCAGATTTATTTGGGAGTGAGTCTCACCAAAGTAGCATTTACTTCTAAGGTGATTTGCATAGGGTTGGTTTTTTAAAAACTTACCTAAATGGAAAAGCTTATAACTGAGCCCATTAAAATTCAAACTAGCAGCTACTCTAGTCATGCATCAATATGCTTTATATTTTATATCAATTGCTCCAACACTGTTCTAGTCTGTAACTATAATTACTAAATTAAGTTCCAGACTGCCCTCTAGTGTTACTGTATTTTCAAAAACACAGGATGCTTCCAAATGAATGATAGCAGCATCTTTTTCATCTTTTTTATTTTCTCAAAAGTGCTTTCAGCTGATTTTCAACAGAACTGTCCTCTAGATAAATGTGCCTAAGGTTAGCATCCACACAGTACAATAGTAAACATTTTTTGGGGGAGGGTGGGGGTGCTGAAAAGTTCTCAGCCCAATCAAGAAGGGAACGACCTAGAGCCATGAAACGTATAGGCTATTCCACATATTCACCCCAAAGTGTGACACACTTGGCACATTGTTTTTCAAATTTCTTTAACATCCTCCCCCCCCCCCCCCCCAATTCTGATGTTAGATCACTGAAAAAGTGCTCTGGGGCTTCCTTTCAAACTCTTTCTAAGGTCTGAAAACAGAAAATAGTCGGATGGAGCAAGATCTGATGAGTAGGGTGGATGGTCTATGCACTCAAACTGGAAATTCTTCAAAATATCCATCGTCTTTGCCAGCTCTGTGAGCAAGTGTATTGTCTTGCAAAAAGATAACAACTTTCCACAGTTTCCTTTGCTCTTTTTATTTCAAAGTTTCCATTAACCAGCATGGCAAATTAGAGTAGTATTCTGCATTAGCTGTTTGGCCTTTCTAAAGTTCACCAGTCATCAAAATACCTTCCTTATCCCAAAACTGTGGCCATGACCTTACCTGCTGACCTTTGAGTCTTGAATTTCGTCAGCCCTAGAGCCCACATGCATGCGCCCCATTATTTCTTATGGGGTTCGAGCATAGGCAGATTTTCCTTTACACGAGGGGATCCAGAATGGATCCCCCGCGTAGGGAGAGGGACCTCTGTACAATGTTGTCAGTAATGCTAAGAAGTAAGTAACAAACCAGAGAGACTTCTTGAAACATTCTAAACTATAGCTGAAATAAAAAAAAATTAAAAAAATGAAAGATGTTTTTAAAAACCAGATAAACCAAAGGAAGTACAAATTTAAAAGTAGGTAGATAATAGAATGTGTATTAAAATGAACAACAAAGAATGCTAACTAAGAACATTGGAAGATGTTTTGTATGATGCTATATTTATGTATTTTAAGATTTGTGTTTTATAAAAATAAAAAATAAAATTCCACACTTTCATTGACATGGTTCCATCAATAATCTGATTTTTTAAAATCTGAACTGCAGTTCTGCAAACTAGCAATTTACCACCCCCCAAAAATACCCGTTTATGCTAAAATGACAACATTACAGTTGGATTTTGGTCCAGACCAAGAACTTTTCAGCATCCCCTCATATTAACACAGTAAATGTAACCGCCACTGAGCTTTACTTCTGAGTAAAGTTATTTTGGACTGCACTGTTATCCAGTTAATTTTAAAATATATATATATATATAGAGAGAGAATAAGCTCCTGCTTATCTGATGGTTTAGGGGCCAGAGCACTGTCAGAAAGTGGAATTGGTTGAAAAGTGGAACCCAGGTTTTATTTAGCTTATAAATGAACTTTGGTAACTGAAAACATAAGTAACAGCCATATACCACTTTTGAATGCATGGAAAAACACCTCATACTGTAAATACTCGAAAACAACAACAACTATGCCCCAAAATAGACCGTAAAATCCAGGGTCAACTTATATCTGGGTCAATACAGTTGTCATGGATTGAGATCGACTGGAGAGCAGTTAATAGCATTAACAACAATAAACACTAATACTGCTTAGAAAACTCCTTAAAAAGCAGCCCTGATGCCCCACTCTCCATGCCCCGGCAACTATTTCTGAAAGAGCTGCCAAGGCAGGAGTGTGTGCGTGTTCTCAATCCGATGTTAAAACTTTCTCTCCTCATCCTCCTCCAGATCCTCTTGACTACCAAACACCTCATTTCCCTTCACTTTCCAACCCAATGTTAAAACTCTTTCTTCCCATCCTCCTCCTCATCCAGACTTCCCCTGACCACCAAACAACCCCATTTCCTTCCACTTCCTTCCTTCTTAATCTGATATTAAAACCTTCTCTTCTACCCTTGACTTATCCATGAGTCATATCAAAATCCATGATTTTGGCCCTAAAACCTTCCCTCAACTTATACATGAGGTCAACTTGTACACAATTATATACAGTATATATACAGCGTGCCCATACGCATGAGCCCCATTATTTCCTATGGGGCTCGAGCATAGACAGATTTTCCCTTATGCGGGGGGATCCAAAACGGGTCCACTGTATTTTGATGTAGTTGTTGAGATCTCTTAAACTAGCTTTCCAGTGCAGATCAATAGAAGCTGTGGTTTATTCTCTCCTAATAAAGTAGACAGGGAATTCAGTCATGCAAAGGAAAATGAAATAAGAACAATGAAAGAGCATGGAGGAATACAGTTCATTCCAAGATCAGGACTGTTACATCTGAATCAGTTCCAAGTTCACAGATTTCATGTGCAAGTGTTCAATGACTTGTTACTGTTAACAAAATCAATAACTTTGTGGTCAACCATCTAAAATTATCTGCAGATTTATCAGCCAAAGAACTGTGATCTCAATCAATAGTTGAGATATAAAAATGTCCTCCCATTATTTATCATTTTACACTTAAATGTTTCTCAAAAAGAGACATGCTTTTCTTCTGTAGCAATCCTTTCTCCTTTGAAAACTGTGTTTCAAATTTGCCATATCAGTTTTATCATTCCTGTTTCAAGCTTTGGTACGAAAGATCAACTGAGTTCATAGGATATGACAGCTCAATTATTTCAGAACTGTTGCATAACATTTTGCATATACTGAGATAATCCTGACCACTGTCTATACTGACTGTAGCTGATGGGAGATGCAGTCCAAAATATCTCAAGGCCACCGGGTTAGGAAGAGCTGATTCAGGGATGCAATCTCTCCACCATTTCCACCCACTCAGTTTTGGTAATACATCTCACTCTTGGTCCAAAACACACTGCAGAAATAATCCAGTTTGAGATGACTTTAACTGCCCTGACTCAATACTAGGGAACTCTGGGTAGTTTTGTGAGACATTTAGCCTTCTTTGTCAGAGAGCTTTAGTGCCATGATAAACTAAAATTCCCAGGATTTCCTAGCACTGAGCCAGGGCAATCAAAGCAGTCTGAAACTGGATGATTTCTGCAATATGTTTTGGGGACCCTTGTCAATGATATGCTTTCAAATTCACTCTGGGGAATGTGATGTGCATTCTGTAATTCAAGTCTGACCCTTTTTCCCCCCATTAAGAGCACCAATTTTTAAGGAATACCTCCATGTGTATAAAATAAAGTATTGGACATATCACTAAAAATGCATATTTTGCCCCAGAACTAGAGAAGGTTACTTTGTTGGACTATAATTACCTGTGCTGTCCAGCCGGTATGGCCAGTCTAGTCCAGACCTGAGGACACAGTCTAAAAAAGTAATTTTTCCAAGCCTGGCTTTGCTGTATGTAGAGATTCCTCAGTAAAGGAAAATGCAACTTAGCAAGCTGCTTGAAGCTTTAAAAACAAAGTAAATCACTGACAAGGTAACAATGAATAGTGTCCTGACCCTGTTTTAGAAATTGTCAGACCATTTTCGCAGGTGCCCAGAAATATTTTGGAATAGTCTCCACTTCTGTAAGCAAAATTTTAACTGTGTCCCTAAAGAAGGTTCTTTTGATCCCAAGCTGTACTAGAAATGTGCTTTGGTTACCTCTGCAAATTCTTGCTTACTTCTCCCTCTACAGCTATGTGTTTAAAGACTTTGATTATTCTTGCTGCATATCAAGAGTTTTCTGTGCATAGTTCAGTTCCCAATGAATATAATTGTAAGTAAAGGATTGTGGCTATTGATTGCCCAATATGTGCATGCTCAAGACCCATGACCTTTGATGATCAGACACAGGGCAACAGGTACAATACTCTCTCCATATTCAGTCTACACAACTGTTAGATTTGGGCTGAAGGTGCAGATACACAGAACAGGTTTTCTAGTATTGTTCCCCCTATGATGCTGGACCCACCATAAAAAGTCTAAGGCTCTTATAGTGCAATCCTCTGCATGTCTACTCAGAAGTCAATTCCATTGTTTTCAATAGGACTGGCTTCTAAGTATGTATCTATAGGTTTGTTGCTTCAATCTTTTAATACAGATATTCCTTGCGTTAACAACTCACCAAATTCAGGCACAGTGTGCACATTTTACAGAATGTTTTGCCTTCCTTCACTGTGAAGCAATCACAATACTGTATGCAAAGCACCATTGGGACAGCTAACTTTTACTGAAATTCCCAGATTAATGTCTGCTGGTTAGATTCAACATTTTTGTTTGATTGCAAAAGGAGACCTCTGACTCAAAAGCACCAAAATGTGGAAGCGATGCCCTTACAGAATGGGAATTTTTAAAACTGTCTCCCTTGTTGGTTCACAGTCAAGCAACAAACATAAAGCCATCAAACTGCAATACTGCTGACGACTACTAAGGGTAGAAGATCTGTCCTTAACCAATTAACTTCAGGAACTGTAAAAGTGTATATCAAATTGTTAAATATTAAGAATATTGTTGAGAATGATATCCAAATACTTCCAAAGACACTTGATGGAAAATTACAAGGAACACTAAAACATCATCCTTCCCTTCCCTTTCAACACATACTCAATAAGTAACTTATAAATTCACCTGAAAGAAGACTACTGAAACACTTCCAAAAAAACAAAAAACAAAAATCTAGAATTCAGAAGTAAGAGTCAATAGGGAGTAATATTAATATTGGTAGAGGAATGTACATATCGTTTGGAACAATTTACCGGAAAAGGTCCACCTTATACCTTCCTTGGAAGCCTTCAAAAAGGCACAGAAGACGGATCTCTTCCAGCGGGCCTATCCAACTGATTTCCTCTAATCTGATTTGTACATCTGAATATATGACTCGATCCTTACGACTGAGCAACACTGTAACAACTTTTTCCTTTTCCCTTTTATTTTTATTTCTTTGATGTTTTTGAATTATGTATGTATTTTATGATGTTTTTACTGCTGTAATCCCACTTCGATCCAAAGGGAGAAGCGGGAAATATTATTATATTCATATGTCTATAGGCTAAGGAACACAAGTGAAGCACTGCTTTTGTAATGTCATCACATGGCATGCCAAGCCTTGTAGTACTGGACGTGGCTGGAGAGGAGGAAAGCAGACACAGCAGGGTGCCAGGCGCCAGGCAAGTCTCTAGGAGTGAAATGGGAAGCAGGGATACTTGGTGTTATTTTATGCATTTATGACTTACTAAACTTTTTTTAGCTTTCTTTTCATTTTCTAATCTAAATGTGACATCTGCAATTTTCTGCTTGTTGTTGTCAATAATAAATAATAATAAAATATTTATTTACATCCCACCTTTCCCTTTCGAGGATCTAGGCAGGTAACAACAGTCCAATTTAACATTTTAAAACAGTAGTAACATAATCCCAATCCCCTAGCCCTCCCTCCTTCTGCTAAAATGCGAATAAAACATCAAACTAAATAATAACAGTAGCAGTACTGTTGTTGTTGTTGGTTGTTGCTGTGGGCTTTCAAGTGGTTTCATGGTTACCCTAAGGTAACCATCTGGGGTTTCTTGAAGTTTCACAGAGGGTTTGACATTGCATCCCTGAGGCTAAGTCGGACTTGCCAAGGTCCCAGTGGGTTTCAGGGCAAGTCAGGTCGAACCCGTCTCCAGATCGTATCCAGTGCCAAACATTACACCATACGGCTCCTTGATTTTCTGATACATTGCAATCCCCCCCCCCCGGCACCATATATGGTAAAATAAGCACATGCACCAAAAAAAAAAGAAAGAAAGAAAGAAAAGAGTGAAGGAGAGACTAATGCCTTCTCCCATGGAGATACTTTGGAAAGAAAAGGAAAAATGGAAGAAAGAGAAGAATGAAGCAAAGCTAACAAGGGTACTCAGGCGGAAGGATTGGAATTGCAAAATCGTGTGTGTGTGTGTACAAATACATGTGTGTGTTTGTGTTCAACTGCTGTAATATATACTTAAGTGTCAACTGATATGTCAAGACAAAAAAATTACCATCCACAATGCATATTCAACCATCACCCAGGCTTTGTAAAAGCTCTTCAACTGGATTTGCGTAAACAATCACACTCAGGAGAATTTATCAGTTGGGATGTTATATTTAGTGGAGAGTTTTATATGTTCTGGACAGCTAGTACAAAGGCACAAGACAGTTTTTAACCAGGCACATCTAGTACAGAGATGCATTAGTTCTCCCAGCCAAGATGCTCAAGAAAGGGAAGTTATGCAGTCCAAACTGCCTGACTGAATTGAGATTCCCAAGAAAGCAATGGTATCAGGCTTAACCAGCATAATTCCTTTCTGTGTGGGCAGAAATCGGCATGTTCTTCAGTTCTCCAGAACCGAAGGGAAGAAGGGCCCTCTAGTGACCAAAGAAACTATTGCTGCCCATTTAGTTTCCCTTCTGATTTTGTGAAATTTCATAAAGTAGGAACTGTGACAGCTGACATCCTAACACATCACATACTCTCAAAGATACCACAATGCTGTGGTTTTATCTTCAGGTTAATACAGCTACCTTTCTTATATATGTTCTGCCTACAGAACATAAATGTAGTGACACCTATCTAGTAATTCTGAATATAGATGTCATTTTATTTTCATTACATTCTGTGTATTATTATTATTATTATTATTATTATTATTATTTATTAATTAATTAACCTTTACTTATGAAGCGCTGGAAATTTACACAGCGCTGTACATGCAATCTTTTTAGTTAGACGGATCCCTGCCCTCGGGCTTACAATCTAAAAAGACATGACACAGAAGGAGAAGGGAGTGGTGGAGGGAAAGGGTAAGAGGTCCAGCAGTTCTTCTCTACCTCCAAGGCCTGGACCAAGGCAGATGGACTGGAGGGAGGGCTTGGCTTCATAATGGATGGTTAATCATTTTCCAGGGAAAATACATACTCTCAAGTAGGATAATGCATATACAGTACATAGCAATACAGGAAATGGTTTGATAAACAGGCACCAAAAGAACATCAAATAGTAAGCGACAATTATGCAATGGTAAGCGACAATTATGCAATGCCTGGGACGGCTTCTCTGAACAGGATGGTTTTCAACTCCGTTTTGAAGCTGGATAAAGAAGTGATGGCTCTTGCTTGTGGGGGAAGAAGGTTCCAGGAGTGAGGGGCAGCGAGTGAAAAGGGGCGAATCCGGGATGGGGCAGAGGAAATCCTGGGCTGAGACAGCAGACCTTGACTACGAGAACGGAGGGCCCGAGTGGGAAGGTGAGGAGAAAGAAGGTCTGATAAGTAAGGAAGGGCCAGTCTATGGAGGGCTTTAAATGTTGACAGCAGGAGCTTATACTGAATGCGGAAAGGGAGGGGGAGCCAGTGAAGGGATGCTAACACAGGAGAGATGTGGTCAGCGCAGTGGGTGGAAGTGATAATGCGTGCAGCTGGATGCTGAACAGAGATTAAAGGGCGTTAAAGGCGTTAGAAGTTGTTTATGTGCCTCAATGAAAAGCAGTAGGGTATCATAGCCATTTGAGATTACTGTATGTTTAAAAAGATGAACAGTTCCAAAAAAAGGTGCTGGGAACAGAGGGTTTTTTGTTGTTGTTGTTGTTTGGCAAGGTCCCACCCATCATCATATTTGACTCTATTCAACAAGACTGCCAACCTTCTGTGTACCGCTGAGGATGAATGGAGACAGTGGGATGAGATGGGACAGAGGAGTGTGTTTCTGTAATCTAATCCAATGTTTAGCAGCAAAATTTACAACCCTGTTGGGGGAGGATGTTAGTTCAAGCTATGAGTTTAACCTTTCCCATTTTCAAAACATTCTGGGGGTGAAATGAAATACAGTTAACTTAGTTTTACTTATACATTCAAATTAAAATTACTAGGCACAAATGTGGTAGTCTTACATCATGTAAAATTCACTTCCAAGGTTTGTGTAGATCCATTATTTTCATTTTAAAAAACCCCAACAGTCCATATTGTTATCCTACAGGTTCTTAGTACAGTATATTCATTTTAAAAGTGTTTGCGCAGAATGGTGATTTTCCACTTGTTTTACTATCTTCTACTTATTATTTCTGCATGTTTCTGGAGGTAGTCCTACAAGATCTGGGAAACCTAGAGTGTGAAAGGTTGCAGGGACACGTGATCAGTGTCAATACAACATGCCTCCATGAGCAGTTTTTGAATGAAACCTATCTAGTACCACTTTTTGTTGGGACTCCCTTGTTACATCAATTTTGAGAAGAAACGGATAACATTCCTTGAAATTTTTTCAGCCAAACTGGTCTGACACACGAGTTCTTGACTACAACAAGATTGCTACATTCATCCTTATATAGCTGTATGGGTTAAACCTAATTTGAAAATTGTGTAACAATTTTTATGGAAGAAATGACTGACTGGGATTTATAGGCTACATCAACTGATAAGGCAAGATCAAGCCTTTCTTTGTTTTCAATACTGCAGTGGCTGGCATAGTATGGCAATATGAACAGGTTTGCTTACATGTAATTGTGGTCCTTAGAGTAGTCATCTGTGAACTCACAGAAGTGAGTCATGCATTTGTGAAAAACCACAATCAGAACATTCCAAAGCTAAGTAATTGCAGCAAGAATCTAGCTGCACATCCTCAGTATTTACCCCCTGAGCATGCCTATTGTTATTGATGCCAGTGTCAGAGTACATGAAAAAAGTTGAAAATTCACCTGAAATTTTTCTATGACATCTGTATAGATGTGGGGAATATTCAATCTCTCACTACTGAGCAGAAGCAACTTGATGCCAAGGGGAAATATCCTATATACAAATTTGGTAATTTATTGCTGTCCAGGATATGTAGCAACAGTAATCAAAAGAAACAATATAAATGTCATTAAGTTTAATTGGAGGATTTGCCTATTAAACCTGATCTTGAAGTATGACAGAAATTCAGTTGGTACCAAGTTTGAGACTGGTGCTAGGGACTTAGGGTCCGAACAGACAGGACACACGCATCTTAAGAGGCCAGAAGTGTCGCCAAAGCTGCATTCTAATCCTTAGAACTAGAGCATGGCTTTGGCGTGGCCTCCGGCCTCTTAGGATACATGTGTCATTTAAACAGCATACCTCCAAAGTGACCAAAGCAGCTTTATTTTGGCCTGTCTGTTCGGGCCCTTTGTCGTTCTAACCCGAAGCAAAGTAGTAAGTAGACTATTCTTGTTAGAAGAATACTTATTCAACTTCTCAAGGTATTCATCTGGAGCTGATGGTGGTGTTTAATGCCCTGAAGATGAATGGAGAATGTTATCAGGTCTCTGACCACAGAGATGCTGTTGAAACCAAAGAAGTCACAGCCAGTGGCACAGGTCCAGTTGATAAGGTGGAATTAGATATTGCCCCTCAAATGGTGCAAGCCATCAGGACCAATACTTAATCTGCCAGTGGCTCCAACACTGTATCATTAGAAGATGATGCAGATGATTATCTTTTATTAATTCTAAGGCTAGTATTCAAGGAATGGTTCCTTGTTACTAAATCTATAGAATTCAGTGTCTCTTCAAAAATGGCCACGTCATTTTAATTTAATTTAAGACTTTGCTTAGTGAAACCTACACAGTCATACAGAAGGGTCACACAGACTGGCAACTTGGAATGGCCTTTGGTTGCTCCAGCACCAGTTGGACCTGGATCTGCATGGTGACCGGGCACTGCGGTCCTGAAGCCGGCAGCCCTGAATATACCACCAGCAAGGAGTGGCTTTTTGCTGCTTCTTTTTCAGCTGGCTTTTCCCAGACTCATGTATGCTCTTCATGCAGCTTGTCCATCATGTGCATGCCCAGCCCATCTGTTTTGGGCCAGAATCATACTTTATGTTCCTCTCCCAGATAGAACAAGCAGTTGGAATGCCTAAGTGGGGGAACAGTTTTATTCCCAAGGAGCTACAAAGTTTGAAAAATGGTGTAAATGCCATACGTACTCCTTCAGCGTGAAGCCATCAACACACATCAAATTCTACAATATTCAAAGACTGGTGAAAAACTATAACAACTGAAAAAACAAGGCTGATTGTTAAATACTATCTTTGGAGCTATATATAGTCAGCTGTTTGTATCTGCAGGGGTTCCGTTCCGGACCTCCCAGAAAATGCCAAAAACCACAGGACCTCAAGTTCCATTGGTTTTTATGGTGGCACACTGTGTGCATGGCTGAGCTGGTATGGTCATGTGCATGCACTGCCATTCAGGAGAATGGGGCAAATCCATCCAATACACAGATGGCAGCTGGGTGGCCTGACTGTACAGCAAATATTAGAATCATTCAGCTCTGAGAACTTAAGTATGCAGAATGTTCTTTTTTATGCTGCACAAACAGCAGGAAAAAAAAAACAAAAACAAAGGGAAGATAGCTTGGTAGGAACTGCAAGGGTTTGGGTGTAGGATTCCCACAAAAATCACACAGCTCTGCAATGTTCCAATCATGGCTCTGCTCTACACTTCTCTATGTGTATTTTGCACAGGGGAAAAGACTGGGAGAATTCTGAACTGGGAAGGAAGAGAGGGAAGCTGAAACATATTAATCTACTGTTAATTGAGAAAGCAAACTGAAACATGTCCCTTCAGGCTACCTTTTGACTTATGGTAACCTCATGGATTTCATAGGGTTTTCTTAGGTAAGGAATGTGCTGAGGTGATCTGCCATTGCCGTCCTATGTATAAAACACAAAACACTTGATATTCCCTGCCAATCCCCCTTCCAAATACTAACCTGGCATGATGGGCTTAGTTTCTGAGATCAAATGGGATCTGATGCTTTCAATGTAGTTAGACCTCTTCCAAGCTGTAGGACTGTTTATTGCTTCTAATTGCTTGAATCTCCCTGGATAGAGAGTGGATGTGTAGTGGTGATTTACTTAAGTGTTGCATTGCATTTTTTAATGTTATATCCTCAAAGAAATGTTTTCTGCCTCTACACCACAACAACACATGTTGGCTAGACATTTTACTATTGCATTTACATAAGAATTTCACTGAATCATGTGTCAAAAACCTAGCTTTGAATTAATTATCTAGGGAACCATTCCAAGGCTAAGAATCAATTCACTTAAACTAGGAGAGATTGTGCTGATTAGTGCTAGACTGACTTGCAAGACAACAGAATTAATTTTCCACTGGAAAACTTTTCAAGCTTTATTGTTCTCTATACCTTCAAATGCAACATAAGCCTAAAAGTTTCCCACATATTCTAATATATTTTCATTCATGTGTGCCAATAATGGCTTCTTCTAGAGATAAGGTCTTAATGTTTTCTTTGTACAGTGGTACCTCGGGTTACGAAATTAATTCGTTCCGCGGCTAATTTCGTAACCCGAAAAACCTTCGTAACCTGAATTGCCATAGGCGCTAATGGAAAAAATAGCTCTCTGCTGCCCTCCGGTGGCGGAAAATAGCGCCGAGGTTTTTTCGTAACCCGAAAAAACCTTCGTAAGCCGAAACAATAAATCCCTATGGGATTTTTTCGTATCCCGAAAAATTCGTAAGCTGGGTAATTCGTATCCCGGGGTACCACTGTACTTTTCTTTAAAATGAGGTACAGGTGAAGAAAAAATATATAAACATGCCTAGCAAATGAAAGGACATTTTTGCTTCTCAATTACAAGTTGCTGACTGAAAGAATTTATTCCAAAGTTAAAGTATACTCTCATAGTAACTGTTTAATTTCAAGAGAGAGAGATCTCAAGACATGATCCCAGGATAAGACAAAATACAAAATTAGCACTACTTGGTTTTGCCTTTGGTGACCAATTCACTTTGCCCTCTGGCCACTTAACAGTGGCCCTGAGCCGCTACTGCTTTCTGCAGATCAACCAATGGAAAATCGCCTAGTTCAATATCTGGAATTTATTTAGCCCTAAAGCTATGGTACATGTGGTTCAGCAAAACTGAAGTCTCAGGGCTCAATAACACATACCAAAAAGAAAGAAGGGAAGAAACCAGTGCTGATGATCTAATACAGATAACCTTTCACTGGGGCATATGATGTGGAAATGTTGAGTAGTGATTGCTATCTCACTGTATATGAAGTTTATATTAGAAAAATCTTTGATATTTATACGTGTAGATGTACTCTTAACTATGTTCACAGAACTTGGGATTTAACTGACAGTCTATATGGCTGAATCTCGCATGCTCGTTGTATCTGAAAGACCCGTGCTTGAAGGCTAGAAAAACAAATAGTCACCATTCATCACAGAGTGACCACAATATCTTTCTGCTTTAGCTATAAACAAATGGCAACTCAAAATATTTTTTAGAGATAGATTTATCTTATTTAAAGAAATATGCTAGTCCCTAGTCATATTCTATATATTTCTCTCTCCTTATCTTTTTCTATCTCCTCACACTCTTTTTTGTATTTCTATTTTGTAAAATCCAATAAAATTATGAAAGCATTTTTAAAGTTCCAATTGTTGTTCTTATGTTCATTCAAGTCATTTCTGACTAATGGGAATCCTAAGGAAAATTGACCCAGGGTTTTCTTGGCAAGATTTGTATGGGCAGAGCAGTGCCATTGCCCTTCTCTAAAACTGAGAGAATGCAACTTGCACAAGGTCACTCAGTGTGTTTCCACAGCTTAGGAAGAATTCAAGACTTTGTTCTTTTAGAATCCTAATTCAACATCAAATACAGAAGCATACATATAGGTATCATATATTTATATATATTCCCATTTTCCCCTTTAAAATACACACAAGCAAAGTATCAAAGGACTGGGCCCTACTTTTGTGTATTTAAAAGGAAAAAACATGGCAATTTATAAAGATGTCATGATGCAAGTGTACGATGCAACTTAGTGCTTGCACCTCGTTGGAATTTGGATCAGTCACATGATCACTGGTTTTAGATACTACTTTCTAGAGACAGAGCATCAGCCATCCAAAGATGGTCTCTCCAGCCCTCTCTACATGTTTAGTAGCCATCAGTACTCTTAATTTTTCAAAGCTCTTTTGAAATAGTGTTTATTACATATGACATATAGATAAGCTGAACTTGTTGATACATAATGTAGATCAAGAAAAATCAGAATTACCAATTCTAAAATTATTTCATTAACAGCTGGAAAAGCACTTTCCTAACTTCTGTAATATATTATTAAATGTGGTGACTCCACAGCCTTGGAATTCCCTCTTTCCAGATTCATGTATAGCTTTGTCACTAGTTGTGCTATTGTTGTTGTGTGCCTTCAAATCGTTTCCAACATGTGGCAGCCTCCTGGCAAACCTATCATGTGGTTTTCTTGGAACATTTTGACCAAATGAGGTTTGCCATTGCCATCCTTCTGAGGCTGAGTGTGTGTGACTTGCCCAAGTGGTTTACATGGCTGAGCCAGGATTCAAAGTCAGGTTTCCAGAGTCACAGTCCAGTGCTCAAACCATACATCATTCTGGCTCTCATTACTGCTAGTGCTTTACACAAAAACCTTACAGACTTTTACATTTCAGGGTGTCCAGAATTAAAGTAGTTTGACACCACTTTAACTGCCATGACTCTAGCCTACAGAATCCTGGTACTTATAGTTTGGTGATGTATTCGGCCTGGTCTGTCAGAAATCTCTGATGCCTCACTAAACTACAAATCACAGGATTCTATAGGATAGAATCATGGCTTTAAAAGTGGGTGTCAAACCACTTTAATTCTACATTGTGGCTACACCCCAGGCTGCATATGAATTATTAATGAGCAGTTCTTAACTCCAAACAGTGTGAATGTTAAAGTAAATGTGTCTAAACTAATGGTTAAACTGCAACTGTTATTATATAGCTGTCCCTTGCTATCCCCAGGGGGATCTGTTCCAGACCCTCCCCCACAGATAGCAAAAAATGTGGGACCCTATTTCCCACCGCATGTGCGCACACTCATTGAAAAGACCGGGGCTTGCCATCCATAGAAAGTCAAACCACAAATGGCAAGCATGCAGTTGGCACAAGGAGCCCTAGTGGCACAGTGGTTAAATGCCTGTACTGCAGCCACTCACTCAAAACCACAAGGTTGTGAGTTCAAGACCAGCAAAAGGGCTCAGGCTTGACTCAGGCTTGCATCCCACTGAGGTTACTAAAATGAGTACCCAGATTGTTGGGGGCAAATTAGCTTACAGTTGTAAACTGCTTAGACACTGCTTAGGCGGTATGAAGCGGTATATAAATGAAGCTTGTTTGTTTGTTTGCTTGTTGATTTATATATTTTAAAACTTTATATTACATCACCTTGAGAGGGACAAAATGTCTCAAAAGCAGGATCAACATTTTTGAATTAATAAATAACAGACACAAGAATATTAGTATAAGTTATCAAAATTATGCTGTACACTGGTGCCTCGGGATACGAAATGATCGCGTTACGAAATTTCCGGGATATGAAAAAGTTGGATTGGAAAAAACTGTTCCGGGTTACGAACTATTTTTCGGGTTACGAAATTCATTTCGGCACGAAATTCAAATGCGAAGCGCGGCTATAGGCTTTCCAGCGCTAACGGAAAGCCTTTTCGGGTTGCGAAATTTTCGGGTTACGAAGGGAATGGCGGAACGAATTAATTTCGTAACCCGAGGTAGCAGTGTACATACATTTTAAAGCATTAAAACTGCAGCTCTACATGGAAGGTCCCACTACAGTCAATAGGTATACTTCTAAGAAGGCATGCTGCCTAAATTACATATATATATTTTTAAAAAACACAGCGATACAAAACTGCATTGTAAGCTCTAAAGGAGGTTAAAGAAAGGTAGGCAACAGCTGGAATAATTAACAATTAGTGAACACTGGATAAGAAGGTGGGGGAAAAACATTTAACTTAATATTTCAGTGATATCATCACTAGTGCACTGTTCCAACTTCCCAAGGGGGTAGCTGCTTTAGTCACGTGCAACAAAAACAACACAGAGTCTTTTGGGTTTGAAAATGAGATATGGTCTATAGAAGTTATGCTGCAAAGAATTTGTTGGTTTTTAAAATTTCACAATTTGTATTCCCCTCCCTTTTCTTTTACAATGGATACCATCAACATATTACCTACATACTGACAACAATGTGACATATAACATACAACAAAGATTCAATTCTCCAATATGCTTAACCACAGGAAGGGGCCTACTAAACATGCCAGGACCTGCTCACTCAGTACAGTGGTACCCCGGGATACGAAAGCACCGTCTTACGAAATTTCCAGGATACGAAAAAATCCCATAGGAAAAAACTGTT
>NW_024802934.1:5286425-5292371 GCF_019175285.1 Sceloporus undulatus
TTTTTCGGCTTACGAAAAAAAATTTTGGTGCTTTTCGGCGCTTTTTCGCACGAAACGCAGCTTTCCAGCGCTAGCGCCTATGGCTTTTTCGGGTTACGAAAAAAATCGGGTTACGAACGCCGCGGCGGAACGAATTAATTTCGTAACCCGAGGCACCACTGTATGTTTCATCAGAAGTAAACAGTCTGTACTGCCACTTTAAGAGGGAAGCTCAGAAAGAATTGGTGCTAGCAGGCCTTGTGGGAGGAACAGAAAGAATACATTCAGTTTGGGGGGAAATGTTCTGGTTTCTTGTTATCATATGCAGTAATGAGACAAGCAAAGATTTTCATCCCTAATATTATTTTACAAGTGACCTTTTGTGAGAGCCTTGCATTCCAAATTATTGACCTGTAACATTGGAAATAGTTTATAGACAGAATATTTCTCCAGCCCTAAAAGGAACTGCATATGAACACCTTTTAATGAAATAAATATCAAATACTTACAGGCATATGGATTTGGGATCACAATCATTATCCTCTCTTCTACTGAAGCATCCTCTCACCTTCAGTCTCCTTCTTCCAAACATTACAGTTCACTACCCTGGAAAGTTCTTACTGTTAATATCTGTCCTTGGTAAACAATAAAGTTTAAGCTAATAATTTCAGAATGGGATTTTAAAGAATCTTTTAAAAATAGTTAGGTAATCAGGGAAGAACCCAAATCCCATCTCCCTCATTATGCATACATTGAATTTTCCCACTCTGAAATAATATGCAGTTCTATACTTTCAAAAGAGCACTGAACAGCAATACACCTCTACTAGAAAATGATACAACCTATGTTAATAAGGGCTTTTAAAATCCAGGAATATTCAATGGGAGAATTTTAATATTTTTTTAGTTCTCTTACTGAAATCATCAAGGCATTACTTGACATTTAACATTGTTTGAGTTGTGCGCCCATTCTCTTATACATTTTCATCCAATTTATATTTGTTAAATTAAGTAGTTACCAATTATTCACATTGCCAGAAACCTTTTTTTTTAAGAGCAGCTCGTCACAATGTAAAATCACAGAATATTGCAACTGTCACTGATTGAGTAACTTGATTTTAAAAAGGCATTAAATTAAAACATTTTACTACTTTAAACTAACAAATCAATGTTCTAAAATCACAGTAACTATAGCACAATCTGTGGACTGGAGGTGTGGTGTCCTTCCACCATCAGCAGTGAGATTTGTTAAAAACTCAGCATGGACAGATCATTCCTGCATGGATACATCATT
This sequence comes from Sceloporus undulatus, assembly GCF_019175285.1. Lineage (NCBI taxonomy): Eukaryota > Metazoa > Chordata > Lepidosauria > Squamata > Phrynosomatidae > Sceloporus > Sceloporus undulatus. Next base: position 5,287,698 of record NW_024802934.1, read on the forward strand.
CCTGCTGGTGGAAGACCCGAAAGTGAGTCCATATCAAGAGGCCTCTGAATCTAGTTCCTCTGCTACATTGGTATACTGGTTATACAGTTAGACTCTCCCCATTATTTTGGGTCTGGTAAAGCTGTCCCTTTATCTTCTATACTGTCTGTGATGAGCCCATAGGGCTTTTGTAACAGTGGATAATCTCCCTCACACTCAGGATTGCTCTGTACACTCAATAACTCCACCTCAGCGAAAATGTCAAGTTAGCTTTCTCTCCAAATCACAAAATTTTACATTTCTTTCTCTTAGTAACGTGACTACCCCCATGCTTTTCTTTATTTTCTCTCTACTATACTACAAACTATTGAAACAGTTTTCTTAAACATAATTAGTATTAATGTGAAGTCAAAGGCTTTCATGGCCAGCATCCATAATTTTTTGTGGGCTTTTCGGGCTATGTGGCCATGTTCTAGAAGAGTTTATTTCTGACATTTCACCAGCATCTGTGGCTGAACAAAACCCCCTTTAGTTCCCTTTAAAAAAAAAACACTCATATCTATTTAAGCAACCTACTCTACAACGCACCTTGTGGGTGAGTTGTGCTATTTGTGAAATTAAGGACAAAATCCTACACATGAGCAAATGTGTTACTCTTTTATCAAACCAGAGACAGTTACCACTAAAGTGTGCACTTAATATAAAGTAATAATTAGTATTACTTTATATAGTACCATTGACGTATATGTAATAACAATAACAATACTTAATTAACATATTTCAAGTATAGAATCTGTATTATTACTATAAATAAAATGGATTGAACATTTGCTATGTAATAGGAGTGTTGGTGGTGGTGGTAGAGCAGTAGTAGTGACAGAGATAATGGTGATGATGATGTACAACAACTATACTGTGTGTCAGTAATATTATCTCCTTATTTGACAGCAGAGGTTGAGGCTGAGACAACAGTAGCTTAACCAGAGAATACTTCAACATGATTAGGTTAGAACTGTTATATGAACAATTGTATATATGTCTAACCAGAAATAAGTGCACCGAGTTCAATAGGTTTTACTTCTCAGTAAAGGTATATAGGACTGCAGCTTAACTACAGTGATCACAATCCAGATATGCTTGTGGCAGACTGCATATAACATACCACTACCAACTGAACAAAAACCCCTTTAGTTCTCTTTAAAAAAAAAAAAAAGCAAAACACTCATATCTGTTTAAGCAGGTTATTCCACAATGCACCTTGTGGTGAAGCTAAGGACAAAATCCTACACATGAGCAAATGTGTTACTCTTTTATCAAGCCAGAGACAGTTACCACTGTAAAGTGTGCACTTAACAGTGAATACCACATTAATAAAGCTAAATATAAAGCTAAGTACCAACAGAAGACAAAAGCTTGAACTATCATAAGTATGTTTTAGTAGAGCTGTGCTGAAGCTCAAAACATCAATGTTAATCTTTATATTAATGATATAAAACCACGAACAGCTCACTTTCTTTTCATATGAGACAATCCTATATATGCCTATCCAAAAATAAGTTCCGCTGAGTTCATTAGGGCTTATTCTGTAGTAAGTGGATTGCAGACATAACCATATTACGATCTCTGAATAAATACAAAATCAACAAGTTGCCCGTCTATCCATCTTTCAGATGCATAACCTTTTAAAATATTTTGGTACACAGTTCTACAGATCTGATCACTATCACACTCAATGTCATAAGAAGGATATTTCTTTCAAAGAAATTATCTAAACAGCTTCCCAATCCTGATATATTTTGAGAGAGAAAGAGAGAGACCAGCCCAATACGAAAAAATAGTTGCTAGAACTATGAAAATAATTATTTCAGAAGTGGAAACTTCCGACTACGGCTTTCATGAAACACAGGAAAGTGATCTCAGCCACATAGAGAAGAATGGGGTGGAGCAAGACGCAACTGACTAAAGAAAGAATGAAGCAGGAACAAGACTCAACACTTGTAGTCTATGCTTAGCTGCACAATCGAACAGACCTACATTGCTGGCATACCAGTACTACTGCTAACATAAACAAAAATAACCCACCAGTTCTTTCATTTGACAGTAAATTTTTGTTGCTTATAAAAAACACATTCTGCTGGTAACTCTTGGAAATGTCCTGTTGAAGACACTCTTGTTATATTGATCAGGGCTTCTGCCTCAGATATGTAGGTTAGAATCATAGAACCGTTGAGTTGGAAGAGACCACAAGGGCCACCCAGTCCAGCCCCATGCCATGCAGGAAATCTAAATCAAAGCATCTCCGACAGATGGCCATCTAGCCTCTGCTTAAAGACCTCTAAGGAAGGAGACTCCACTACACTCCGAGCAAGTTTGTTCCACTGTCGAACAGCCCTTACTGTCAAGACGTTCCTCCTGTGGAATCTCTTTTCCTGTAGCTTGCATCCATTGTTCTGGGTGCTAGTCTCTGGAGCAGCAGAAAACAAGCTTGCTCCATCCTCAGTATGACATCCCTTCAAATATTTAAACAGGGCTATCATATCACTTTTTAACCTTCTCTTCTCCAGGCTAAACATCCCCAGCTCCCTAAGTTGTTCCTCATAGGGCATAGTTTCCAGACCCTTCACCATTTTAGTCACTCTCCTTTGGACACGCTCCAGTTTCTCAATGTCCTTTTAGAATTGTGGCGACCAGAACTGGACACAGTATTTTAGGTGGGGCTTGACCAAAGCAGAATATAGTGGCACAATTACTTCTCTTGATCTAGACACTATACTTTTATTGATGCAGCCTAAAATTGCATTGGCCTTTTTAGCTACCGCATCACACTGTTGACTCATGTTCAACTTGTGGTCTACTTGGACTCCTAGATCCCTTTCACATGTTGTCTCCTTAAGCCAGGTGTCCCCAATCCTATATCTGTGCATTTTATTTTTCCACTGTAAGTGCAGTATCTTACATTTCTCCGTGTTGAATTTCATTTTGTTAGCTTTGGCCCAGCTTTCTAGTCTATTCAGGTCATTTTGAATTTTGATCCTGTCCTCTGGAGTATTAGCTATTCCTCCTAATTTGGTGTCATCTGCGAATTTGATAAGTATGCCCCCAATTCTGTCATCCAAGTCATTGATAAAGATATTGAATAGCACTGGGCCCAGGACAGAGCCTTGTGGGACCCCACTGGTCACTTCTCTCCAGGATGAAAAAGAGCCATTGCTGAGTACCCTTTGAGTTTGGCCGGTCAACCAATTACAAATCCATGTAACAGTTACCTTGTCTAGTCCACATTTTACAAGTTTGTTTGCAAGAATGTTATGGGAAACCTTGTCAAAGGCCTTACTGAAATCAAGATATACTATATTCACAGCATTCCCTTCATCTACCAAGCTGGTAATTTTATCAAAGAAATTGATCAGATTTGTTTGGCATGACTTGTTTTGCTGAAAACCATGTTGACTTTTTGTGATTATGGAATTGCCATCTAGATGTTCACAGACTCTCTGTTCAATGATCTGCTCTACAATCTTTCCTGGTACTGATGTCAGACTAACTGGATGATAATTGTTGGGATCCTCTTTTTTTTCCCCTTTTGAAGATGGGAACAACGTTTGCCCTCCTCCAGTCTGCTGGGACTTCTCCTGTTCTCCAGGAGTTCTCAAAGATTATTGCCAATGGCTCCCATATTACATTTGCCAGTTCTTTTAATACCCTTGGATGTAGTTCATCTGGTCCTGGAGACTTAAATTCATTTAGATTAACCAGATATTCCTGTACTATCCCTTTACTTATTCTGTGTTGAAATCCCCCTATTCTGCCCTCTGCTCCAGTATCCTCAGGTTAAGCACCCTTTGCCTTTTCTGAGAAGACTGAAGCAAAGAAGGTGTTGAGTAATTCTGCCTTTTCTCTGTCCCCCGTTAGCATTTTGCCATCTTCTCCACGCATTGGCCCTACCATTTCCTTCTTCTTCCTTTTGCTGCGGACATATCTGCTGCGGACATATCCCAAAAGCCCTTTTTATTGTTTTTAATCTCTCTAGCAAGCCTGAGTTCATTCTGCAGTTTAGCTTTTCTGACTTTACCCCTACACATGCCTGTTATTTCTTTGAATTCCTTTTTTGTAATTTCCCCCTTTTTCCATTTCTTATACATGTTCCATTTGAAACTTAGCTCAGTTGAAAGTTCCTTAGTCATCCATCCTGGTTTTTTGAGACACCTCCCATTTTTCTTTCTCAATGGAATTGTTTGAAATTGTTCCTTCAGTATCTCCCTTTTGAGAAAATCCCATCCATCCTGAACACCCTTCTCTTTTAGTATTTCTGACCATGGGATCATCCCCAGTACGTCTCTAAGTTTACTGTAATCTGCTCACCTAAAGTCTAGAATGTGTGTCTGACTATGCCTGGCTTCTCCTTTCCATTGTATAACAAACTCCAGGAGAACATGGTTACTTCCACCTAGTGATCCCACCACTTGCACCCCATTAACCAAGTCATCTTTGTTGGTTAGGATCAGATCTAAAATAGCTGACCCCCTTGTTGCCTCTTCCACCTTTTGGACAAGGAAATTGTCTTCGAAGCAAGTGAGGAATTTGCTAGACCTTGAGGATTTGGCTGAGTTTGACTTCCAGCAAATATCAGTATAGTTGAAGTCACCCATCACTACTACATCTCTCCTTTCTGAGTGTGTGGTCATCTGTTCTAGA
>NW_024802934.1:5292471-5414933 GCF_019175285.1 Sceloporus undulatus
TTGTTGGTTAGGATCAGATCTAAAATAGCTGACCCCCTTGTTGCCTCTTCCACCTTTTGGACAAGGAAATTGTCTTCGAAGCAAGTGAGGAATTTGCTAGACCTTGAGGATTTGGCTGAGTTTGAATTCCAGCAAATATCAGTATAGTTGAAGTCACCCATCACTACTACATCTCTCCTTTCTGAGTGTGTGGTCATCTGTTCTAGAAAGGCGTCATCCAATTCCTCAGTCTGACTGGGGAGTCTGTAGTAGACTCCCACAATAACATCCTTGTTGTTTCCTTTGCCTTTAATTTTTATCCAGATGCTCTCCACCTGGCTGCCAGTATTGATGTCCTGGATCTCTTCACTAGTGTAAATATCTCTGACATATAGTGCTATTCCTCCTGCTTTCTTGTTTGGCCTATTTCTCTTAAAATACATTCCAACTATGAGACTCATCCCACCATGTTTCAGTGATGCCTATTATATCATATTTGCTTTGTTGAACTAGGAGTTCGAGTTCATCTTGCTTATTTTCCATTCTCTGTGCATTAGTGTAGAGACATCGCAGACTATGGGTCCCCTTTACTTGCTGCCTGTGCAAGTTTTTTTGCCTTCCACTGTTGGGGCCTCGCAGTATTTGTCTTTGTTTCCTATATGTCTGCTTGACTATTTTCTCCAGCCTTTTTGCCTTCCTTAATATTGTCTCCCTCCCCCACGCAACGCAGTTTAAAGTCCTCCTGATCAAATTCTTGAGAGTGTTAGCAAAAACATTTCTTCCAACTGGTGTAAGATGCAACCCGTCTGTTGCCAGAAGTCCCTCCTCGTGGAACTGCAGCCCATGATGGAAGAATCCAAAATACACTCATTTTCCTCGTAGTTGTTTTAGCGTTGAAGGTGGTATGGTAGAGGGCACCACTGTCTCTGGAAGACAGGTTTTGCAAGGTTTCACAATGTTTAATTTAAGGTGACAAGTGGGAGATAAAAATTATTGTGCACGATAGACAATTATGACCATTTTATGAAATCTTCAGCTCTCTGAAATAAATTTGTTTCTGTCTCCAGTATAAATATCACTAGGACATACTGTTGGTTTGTAAAGAGTAATAAAATATTATTTATTGCGTCAATATTCCTGCCTGCCTCCAAGGATCTCAGAGGTGAATCTCTACACATCACATCTATCCAAATAACCTGCCCAAGGCTAACTAGTGAGCTCCATAGCTAAGCAAGGACAAACATCATTTCACAAGTAAAACTGAAGGTATATTCTATATGTAGTCATTTTACATCGATATTGTGTGAATGGTGTGTGTGAGAGCTCTCTTGGTACTTGTATCTGTCTATGTCTGTATTTCAATAAATGTTACATACATAGTGCCTAAAACCAAATTTGGTGTCTCTTTGTCTATGTCAGCCCTGCCGTGGATAAATTTACTGGGAGGGAGATTTCCACTACACGCTCTCAGGATAAACAGGTTGCCCTTAAAATCTGGGCATAACAAATATACTTCCAGGTAAATTACAGAAAAATACAAGTGCCTTCTCTATCACTGGCTAACTTTTTGAAAAATAGAAGGTTTGTTGTTTAGTTATTTAAAAGCCCTAAGAAAGAATCTTTAGCAATGGAATAAGGAGACATTCATGCAATAAAACTGTTGGAAGGTGGGTATGTAAGGCCAGGCTGGATTATCCAAAACACTGATATGACCAGAAATTTATATAAACAGAAGTTCTTTTTTTGTAGGGGTTTCCCTTATAATGGGAATTATTATTATTATTATCATTATTATGGGAATGGGAGCTAGCTAATAACTTCTGATGATCAGTTATTTGGGATCAGCATATCTGTGGTGACAGAAGTCTTACAGCATGATACAAGGCTCATCATGCAGCATATAACTAACATGTGCTTAGAAATACTGTCTTCTTGTGATCACTCAGCTATATGTTTCTGGTCAAAGCAGGGTAATAAAAAGAACACTTTGTAAGCCTTAAGAATATTTGTTCTTGTTGTGTGCCTTCAAAAAATTTCTGACTTATGGGTTTTCTTGGCAACATTTGCACAGGGAGGGTTTGCTTTTGCCTTACTCTGAGAGAGTGTGACTTGCTTAAGGTCACCCAGTGAGTTTCCATGACTAAGCAGGCATTAAAATCCTGGTCTCCAAAATCCTAGTCGAACCCTCAAACCTCTATAGCATGCTAGCTGTACTTTCTCTAAAATATTAGGCAAGCCACTATTCGCTGTCATCTACAAACCATTTAGAGATAAAGCTTAGATTGGATCCACCTTAGACTAATTTACGATCTGTATAGCAAAAATATTCTAACTGTTTTATGGATTGAGTGGAAAGTATTGTACAGCTCCATGTAAAGTACAATTATATCCTAAATTTCACTAAGTTCTCTGGACCCCTCTCCCAGGGAAATGTGCATTGCAGCCTAAAAAGACGTAACAGTATTATCACATCGTAAAAACAATATTCTACTGAGACAGGCCAGCGTTCTGCTTTTGCAACTTTGTTGTAGTATTCTTTGCAAAGGAAGACAAGGCAAGATCCATCTTTTGTGTCTTTCTGTCAACAGGTGAAGTTGTATTTTTGGTTTTAAGCTGATTTGATTGCTCAAGTAGTTTAAAATTTTAAAAAAGTGTATAAGAGCACAGCTTGTGGTGAGAAAATGTGATATAAGTTTAATAATAAATTCTGTTACACTTTCACAACCGAAGGAAATGTGGATACATAATCAGTTGTTAGTAGTACCAAACAAGGGTGTAATCCTGGCTGAGAAACAGACTATAAGGCGGCAAGCACATTTCTTTTTGACTTGATTATTTTTACATTTTTAGTCTAAAAGTAAAAATCTTTAATTATGGAATTATGAATGGAAAAGAAATTTGCATTCACAATTTTTTTTAATGAATTTGTCCAATTAATAGTCTGAAAGACTAATAAAGAAAATGTGTGCAGATCTTTAGGTTTCTCATCACTGGGAGGAAACTGTGATGGTCAGATTTATTTTAATGATACTTGTGTTGCAGTTCAAATTATACGAAAATAAATGTGCACAACCAGAAAAGTGTACCTTTGAAAAAATGCAGACTCACATGCTTTAGCCAATGGAGAAAACACATAAAAACACATGTATACATTTTAAAAATATGATTAAAATTTGTACATTAAAGAAAATTCATAACAAAATATTTTGTTTCCAGGCAAGAGGAAAGAACAAAGTCTTTCAATACAGAACAAGGTCTGAAACTCTGCCATCCCAGACAAAGGCATACCAGTAAGACAATGGCATACCAGAAGTCACCTGAAGAAAAATCAAACTACTGTGTTGTACTACAAGACTTTATATCTTTAGGCAAACAAGAATCCCATGAAGCTTTGAAACTCTGGTTCCTTTATTCACATAAGCAATTGAGTTTTCTTATCAAATATGAGAAAATGCCCTGCACCTGTAACATAAGCAATTGTGCGTAGCTGCAACAAAGATGAATTCTGACCCTGATTCACATGGTTTATGGTGCCACAAATTCATTCCTCCTTAGAAAAGACTGAAGCCCTACTGATGTAAGTGTTTATTCAGGTGTGAGAAATGTGTAAGCTGCCAGGTATATGCAACATGATAGAACCCCAAGTGTAACCCCCACAATCCACATGCCACCCACTGCAACCCTTTTTCAGCCTAAAAATGGCCAACAACATTCCCCGGAAAAAAAACCTTCATGAGGCAATACTGCACATTTAAATGCTATTCTTCCTCCACTATTCTGTTTTAGGCCACAAATAGCCGTTCACATCCATCTGGTTCTTTTAAAAGCAGGAGGATTGGGTGCCTGTTGAGGCTGGGGGAAGGCACAGTGGGGCATACAATTACAGTACATTCATCTAATGCAAAAATGGACAGATACTGAGGATCTGGTGGCCACACCTAGCCCTCGGTGTCTGTTCATCCCACTGTTCATTAAATGAAATTTTATGTTTGTTACATATAGAGATGTGAGGGGAAACTTGAAAAAGTTTAGGAGATACATTGTTTTTTCTTCTATTTGCATTAAACATTCCTCTTCTGAAGCTATACAAAAACATAATAAAATGTTGCCTTATTAACTATTAAATAGTGCTGCCATATGGCTCAGCTGGGTTTTGCCTAGATCCTGTCCACACCACCATCTGGCCAAGATTCCTAGGCTTTACTATTGTGGTAAGTATACAGTTCATAGAAAACCAAAAATAAAAATGCAACATGTTGAAGCTGCTGTTTTATTAGAAATAGACATCCTCCCATCTCTCATTATTATAGCCAAGTTTGGAAATCACTGCTGTAACTGACATGCAATGGACCAGTGATATTCACAAAGAGAAGAAAACACAAGTCACAATTTAACTGTTTGGTGACAGAACTGCCTTTTGAAGCGTTCCCTCTGCTCTACCAATGTGAATGTGAGAGCTGCTCAGAGAAATGAATGATTGAATTAAAGCTTTTGCCATACCTCTGTAGTATTCCCCCTTGGCAAAAATGGCAGCAACAACAACATGCAACTGAATCTAAACAGTGTCCCTCTGTTGGAAGGAAGGTTCTTGGGTCCAATTGAGGTTTCTGATAATGGAAATTAAGATAAATGAAAAGAGCTTCTGTTATAAACTTCCTGTGTTTTATTCACATGGTTTGTTTGTTGTTGTTTTTTATTTACATTTTGTTTTGCTGCTATTTTGTTGTGATGTACTTCATCTGCATCATTGGTAACTACCCTCAGCATCATTTAAGAAAATGACACAATTTATGAAAATGTGTGTGTGATTAAATAAATATAGTTTTATTTCCTCCATATTGCAAGTTTGGGAGAGAAAGTGCAGCTCAAAAACAGCAGCTTACAACAGCTCTGAGAAACAGTGCACTTTTGACATCCAAGGAAGGTTAAGGAAGGTCTAGATTTCTGTTCCCACCCCATCCCCAAACAACCCTTATGGTATACAAATGTAAGTCCACTCCAGTTATTTCCTATGTCCAAATCCAATGCTCAGTTGCACATGCACCAACCCTACTGATCTGCTAGAGAGAAGAGGCATTTTTAAATGTCTAAAACTTGCACTCTCTGAATAAATATTGCACAACTTGCATAATATGAATACTAGACCACGCAGAGTTATGAACCTAGCATTTACTTAGCATATACTGTACTTAGCATATGGTAAACCTACTATTAACACTAATACAGTGGGCTCCTTGTCTCCACTGGGTTTTGGTTCCAAGACCCTCCCATGGATACGAAAATCAGTGGATGCTCAAGTTCCACTAAATACAATGGCACAGTAAAAGTGTGTCCCTTGTAAATAAAATGGCAAAATCAAGGTTTACTTTTTGGAATTTTGGAATTCATGCATTTTAAAATATTTTCAAGCCGTGGATGCTTGAATTCGTGATTAAAAAAATCCATGGATATGGAGAGCTGATTGGCAATACAGTGGTTAGGTAATAAAGGTACGTTTTAAAAATCAGAAATGGACTTCTATATCCTTTAGACTAGTGGTTCTCGACCTTCCTAATACCGCAACCTTTTAATACAGATCCACATGTTGTGGTGACCTTCCAACCATAAAATTATTAATATAATAGTATAAAATATGTGTTTTCCGATGGTCTTAGGCAACTCCTGTGAAAGGGTCATTAACCCCCAAAGGGGCTGCAACCCACTGGTTGTGAACTGCTTTAGACCCACTTGTCTGTTTCAGGCAAAATGCATGCTTTCATACAGAGGCCTGATGTATTCTTTCCCAGCGAATCATTCCCTCCACATTTGGCTAGGTTTAAAATTAACTTTAAAATTCAGTTAACAGCCTAGTTCTCAGGCCCAGGCATTATGATAGGGTTACCTATTCGATGGGGGGGGGGGGCACATTTAGTGACTGCATATTCAAACCACTCTCATTTTAAATATCCCTACTATATAGGTCTAAATACCCTAAAGGTACTAGATTGTTTGATCCTGGAAGCTAAGTAGGGTCAGCCATTGTTAGCACTTTGACGAGACCGCCCACAAATATCAAGAAGGAAATGGCAAAACCATCTCTTAGTGTTCCTTGCCTAAGAAAGCCATATGAAATTCATTAAGTCACCATAAGTTGACAGGCACCTTAATGGCACGCATACACACAATGAGCTGTGACAAGTGCTACTAAAATATTGCTAACCTTCACTGTATTCAAATTATATTTTAAGTGGTTATTTAGTGATATTTAATAATACCAAAAATTGGTTACCTCAGCAATATTCCCACACAACCTTGAGTTTAGAGGCCAATCCCTTGTATCTGCTCTTCCACTACTCCATCATTGCAGGTTCCCACAATAAATAGGGTGGCAGCAGGAGACACTTCCAGGAAGACCAAAAAGAAGAGCTATGGATGACAAAATGGACAACAGATGGAGGGTCTTGAGAAGATGAGCGAGGAGACAAATATCTAAGTATTCACGAAAACAGGGAAGATACCCAGAACCATCTCACGCAACGCCTTCCTTGCCAAGAGCTGCTGACACTACCCTTCTCCTTTCCCCTTTCTGTCTTCCTCTGTGAGTCCCACTGATGCAGAGTGAAGACATTAAATTGTCAAGCTATCATCTTTTCCAACCCTAATGATAGAATATTCTTTACGCAGTGATTCAATTTCTCCTGTAGATTTGCAATAATTACAAAAGCTGCTAATTTCTGATATTCAGAGGTGGGGGGAGGGGACCTTGTAAGAAAAACCAGACATTTTAAAAATCTCCCTGGGCAGAAATTTTAGCTCTGAAAAAGAGAATACAGAAGGGAAAAGGAGGACATAGTAGTAACCTCACATTATGATAAAACCCACAAAAGACTAGACCATAACTAAAACTACACCATGGGGCACACTTGGCAACAGTTATTTTTGTATACCAGCATTACCAGATTTCAGGGTTTTGTTTTGTTTTTTAAAGATTAACAGAGCAATCTTATAAACATGTGCAGAACTACATGTGAGCTTAATAGAGCTTTGTTTGTTTTCAAACTGTTGAGGGCTGGGCTTTTAAATGCCATGCAATTCAGATGTCAAATTTTGTATATAATTTTTAATATATTTAATATTCTTAATATGTAATGTTTTAATTTTTTAATTTTATATGTACACCTTTTAATGATTTTGTTTTGTTTTTAATTTATACTGTTTTAAATTTCTTGGTAGCCACCTTGAGTACATGGATCAAGAGAAAGGCAAGATATAAATAAATATATTGACTTAATTTCTGATTTACAATGATCCTAATGTTTCTTTGCCTTTTACTGAGCCTGAGAGAGTGTAACTTGCCTAAGATCACCCTACAAATTTCTAAGCAGGGATTTGAACCCTGGTCTCCCAGTTTCCCGATTTAACATTCAAACCACTACACCACACTGGCTCTCCAATGGATCTTACAACCAGGGAAATGGGTGTAATATTACAGGGAGAAACATCAGTTATTATTTAAAACAGTAGTGGAAAATTGACAGCAAGACTGGGAGGCGACACTGCCACCTTTAAAGATTCTGGAAGGTCTCAGAGGGCTCACATGTTCAGCTCATCCATTTCATCCTCTTGAAATAGCCAATAGCATCTCCAAAACATTTGGGGATGTCACTGGCCATTCCTCGGCAACTGAGGACATTTTCTGGCCTTTACTCACTTTTTAAAACCTTCTATGGGTCTTCTTTTAAAATAGGGAGTGTGTGTCCAGTATATGCCTTTAAAATGTGACACTCTCCCCCAAAAAGGAAGGACAGTAAAGAGCATTCTTGGGCCAATATCCCTTGTACCTTACACCCAGAAACCACGGGAAAAAAGAAAAGATAGTCTGACAGAATACTAGACATGTAGTACCTACTTTTGTTTTTTATTAAACCTGATATCCAACAGACAGAACAACTGCAAAAAGGGGGACACAGAACTGAGGAAGGTGCCTCTGAGCCCAGGTTCAAACCAGGGCTTTGTTTTTATTACTAGCACTTCTGTTTACCAATATATTCTTCCATACAAATCTATTTTTGTCTCTGCTGCTTTCCTGCTTTGCTGATTTCAGAAGTTTTAGTTAGGAAGAAAACATCTTTCTTTTGTTATCACAATCATTCAACCACTGAGAGTCAGAGTTCTTTCCAGATATAATGAAATCACCTAGAAATTTACATTAGAGCTTGTTCTACCTTCTGCTTGTCTCTGTACTAGAATCCCCGTAAGAGGTGGTCTCTCTCTGACTATTGCTGACAGTATCAATAAATAGCTTAATGCTAAATAGTTTAATGCTAGGGACATGCCATCACAGGAAATGTTATAAGGAGGAATTCATAGGAACATGTTTTTCAGTAACAAGTAACTTCATTACACTCATATGTTGTGTTGCTGTTGTTTTGTGCCTTCAAGTAGTTTCTGACTTATGGTGAATCTAAGGAGTTTCCTTGGGCTGAGAGTGTGTGACTCACCCAAAGACACCCAGTGGGTTTCCATGGCAGAGCGGGAAATTGAACCTTGATCCTCCAGAGTCATAGTTCAATGCTCAAACCACAGCACCACGTTGGTTAGTGCATAAATCCATGTTTAGATCATGACAAAGAAGGGAAATTGCTAAACACCCTAAAAAAAATTGCTCTCTAGAACCACTGACCATAGTACTGACCAGAATGTAGGTACCAAAACACAATTGGGCACATCTCTCCAGAATGCTAAGTGGCAATCCCAAATCACTACAACAGAGGCTCAGCTAGTACATAGCTGACATCAGTTCCTTTTGTTAGTGGTGATGTAAGCTACTGGATATACCCATGTATAAGTTTAGAAATTTAGGTTAAAAAACTCACCCAAAAAAATTGAGTCGACTTATCCACAGGTCGATGTAAGTACTGTATTTTAAAACACACACACATATATGGTGAAAGGCAAGAGTTTAATCTGTCCTGGAAGCACTACTCTCTCATCCATCCAGCCTTTAGTATGTGTACCAAGTTCTTTGGCACTGTTTTCCTTTACTTTATCCTTTGCATCCTTTGTTACATGCCCCTAAATTTTACCTTCAACTTATCCACAGGTCATATCAAAACCCATAACCTGCCCTTGACTTATATATGAGGTTGACTTATAGTCGAGTATATGTGGTATATGACAATGCTGCTATAAAATCATTGTATTTCTTACTTCAGTTATGGTATAAAAGATATATAACATAAATTAAGATTTAGTTTTGAAATGTTAGTTAAAAAGTTATCAGAAAGCTCTGAATTTGCAGTAACACAGAAGGAAAAGAACTGCTAGGAATCCCCAGTGGAGAATTTTCAGTTATATTCTTTTCCAAAGGAAAGAGTCGTTGGCTAAGATATGCAAGGACAGAGAAGGCAAAGAGTAATAAATCACTGCATAAAAACTTAGAAAGTGAATTAGAGTACATTTTGATATCATTATTGGATAAGCTTGTTGCTTCCCTAGCCTCATCATTCTGGGATTATTAGTATTATTTTCTAAAGTATTGAGGGGGCTTTGCCAATTTGGGAATACAGACTCAAGAACTATACAATTAAAAAACCATTTCATTCAGGAAATAATTATATATATTATTTCTATTATAGTATAGTTGTTTACAAGCAAAAATGATCAAAATGAGGCTATTGTACTTCGGCCACATTACGAGCTGACATGACACATTCACAAGGTCACCATAAGTCAAAGTAGGCTCAATAGTAATTAATAACAAATAAAACAGACTTATTCTCTCTATACTGTATAATACTTGCTATGCTTCAACTTTATCAGAACATTTCATCTTAAGGCAATAATTTCACTTCATGTTTCGTACACTTGAATAAACATTAAACTTTGACCATCTTACTATTAAATTCATTGTTACTTGGAAAAAAACCCAATGCATTATGTTGATTTGTGAACCTTCTTCTTCTTCTTCTTCTTGGCTTTACTTCGCAAACGAAGATTCAGGAAGGACTCATCCGTGCTTTCTACAAGTGCGTTGATGACGTTGGATGTATCCTTCGAGCCTGTGCAATGGATTTTTCTGGTGGAGGGCAGCGTGCACAGAACTGGCCTCACCCTTTAAACCAGAGGTTCAACTGCTGAGGCCTTGACAAGCATGGACGGTGGCAGTGAGGTCCTCGGGTCGTAGGTTTGATTAAAGTTTCCTTCTCTTAGATGGTTGACCTTACAGGGTTAGACAAGCATCATCTGCCCAGGTTTGGGATTAGAGTTTTCCTTCTCCTAGGATGGTTGCCCTAAGGCTAGAGAGCGCATCCTGCCCTTTGGCGTTCTTGGTCAGACACTTCGGTTGTGACCTGTCTGGCGTGGGAGGCCCTGCTGGTGACTATTATACCACCGCCAGCATAACTCACAACTTCATTAGGGTATGCAAGCCTCTCCCCCACACAGTCAAAGCATGGATGGAGGGGAATAGGAGGCGAGAAGATGACAGTTAAGGAGGGAGGAGCCTCTTCCTTCAGGCTATCCCCGGTGGAGCTGGGCCTGCCTGATCACTCCCCATCAGGCCGGAAGATGACAGTTATGGAGAGAGGAGTCTCTTCCTTCAGGCTAGCCCTGGTGGAGCTGGGTCTGCCTGATCACTCCCTTTCAGGCCGGAAGATGTCAGATTTGTGAACCACTGGTTACTCAAAATGCTGTACAAAATTCTCACAAACCTTAGGGTTACTTTATGTACTGAGTCAAGAAATCTTGTGGGTCTGCCCCACCATGGTTTCAGTCCAGGACAAATTTCCTTTAATATTACCTATATCGTGTGTGTGTGTAAATAATACACACACACACACCTTTACTTAGCTACTTTTCTTTCCCTAGGTTCTTTCATATGGATAACATTTTTAGACTTCTTAGGTTCATGTTTCAAGATCTTCTATCACTTATTGGACACCTCTGAAGTGGAATCTCCTCTTCATTTATGCTGTTTATGATCCCTTCTTGTGTCACTGAGCTAGCACAGACATTTGGTATCAAGTCAGTCAGTCATCAATACTGACAGAAGATGAATACTGACAACTGAGTCTAGCTGTTCAGCGAGAGAGAGCCTGCCTTTGTTTGTCCTCAGTAATATGGGCAAGGGTAGAAGGCTTCAGAAGATGGCAACTGTTTTCAAGGCCTTTGACTATGCTGAAGTTTTCCAATGAAACACCAAATCTGTCCAAAATAAAACGTGAAGGCAGAATACTCTGTTCTTTTGGCTCTGATAGTGCTCAAAGATATCTATGTCAACTGTTTCTCCTAAACAGAGAAAACACTAGGACTGTACATCTATGGGTGAGACCTTAACTTTTCAAGAGAAGCAATTCTTGAACAAATACTTCAAATTCACAAGCCCTGACATGGATTAAATAAATGCAACCAGCAAAAAACCGGGGGGGGGGGGGGGCCTCCAATAACAACAACAGAACTAGGTTCTGTTAATAATTCTGATGAGTGAAAGAGAGTAGGAACCCAGGACAGAGAAGGCCTATGTACTGGAAAATCAAAGAAGAGAACGTACTGAGAAAATCTCGGACAGTCATGAAGACAGAGAAGGTGTTTGAATGCTGTTAACCGGCAGACAAAAGGAAAGTGAGGTGAAGTGGAGAAAAAAGGCACTGACATGCAGAGTTCCTGTTAGAAGGTGCATAACTCCACTTAGATAATAATTATGATTATTATATTTTATTTATAAAGCGCTGTAAATTTGCACAGCACTGTATATAGAATGGATAAAAATGATAAAACTAATAAAACCTGCCAGTGGTGTACAATCTAAAAAATAACAAATGCATATTAAGATAAGCAAACAACAGGTTAAAAACATCAAATAACAGACATCAGGTCAAATATCAGATGTCAAACAAAAACAGTCACACACTACCTGGAAATACTTCCCTGAATAATATAGTCTTTAAATGAGTTTTAAAACTGTTTAGAGAAGTGATGAGCCGCACTCATGGGGGAAGAAGGTTTCTCACTTGCTGCCCCATGAGTGAGAGGCAGCAAGTGAGAGAGGACGAATCCGGGATGGGGCAGTGGATATCCTAGGCTGGGACAGGATACTTTGACTATCAGAACAGAGGGAATGAGTACGAATGTAAAGCGAGAGAAATTCAGAGAGATAAGGAGGGGCCAGCCCATGCAGGGCTTTAAATGTCAACAACAAAAGCTTATACTGAATGCGGATGGGGAAGGGGAGCCAATGGAGAGGAGATAATAGAGGAGAAACATAGTCAAAGTGGCGAGTGGATGTAATAATACGTGCAGCTGAATGCTGGACAGAAATTAAAGGACGAAGGTGAGAGGGAGGAAGCCCTGTTAGAAGAAGATTACAATAATCTAGTTGCGAGACCACTAGGACATGGATCAGAATCTTGGCAGTAGAGGCCGAAAGAAATGGACAGATGAATTTTGGATAGATGACACTAGTTCAGCTCTACATTGCTCCAAATGTTCTTCACAGGTGAAGGAAGATCCCATATGTAGGAATGAGAGAGACACCATTAAAACAAACCATCTTGATTACCCAGAAGATAAAGGCTTAGTTTGCCAATGTTTCATTAGATTTAAATATTCTATCTGTCTGGAATTTCTTTTAAATTCTAGGAGCATAACTTTCAACTTTTGGGGAGGGGCAAGAGAAACTTGAAATTCATGTCATTTAAAAATATTAATATGGACATTATAAGTATAGTTACACACATGAAATTTCATAAATGTCAGAAGACAACTAGCATTACCTTAAATTGGGGAAAACTGAATGCATAATCAGAGACAAAGATTCAGGGATATTGGAATATTTAATTTGGCAGTAGTATATGAGAAAATTACTTCAGTACTACAATTTCAGGCTAAAAACAGGACAATATGATGTGGTTACCAAAAAAGTTAATGTGATTTTAACCAGCATTAAACACATCATCCTCTCCAGGTCACAAGAAGTAAAGTTTACACTTTATTCCTAATAATTAAACTGCATCTGGAATACTATGTTTCATTAAGCATCCCATTCTGAAGTATAAATTGAAACACACAGACATATATAAACATATATATTTAAACATATAAAATATTAACTGGAACAGGAGAAAGCAATGAAAATGGCAAGGAGTATGGAAAACATGTTCTATGAGAAAAAGGCTGGGAAGTATGTTTAGCCTGACAAAATGAGACTGAGGAAGAACATGACACCACTCTTCAAATTCCTGAAGGATGTCACACTGAAGAAGGCAGGATTAATCTAATGGGTTTAAATTTCAAGAGGATAGATTACAGTTGAACATCAGAATTTGATAATGGAACAAATTACCTGAGGAGAAATCACTCTCTCACTAACGATTTTTAAAGAGTCTTGACACCATCTATTGAAGCAGATTTAGGTGGATATTAACCTAGATAATTTAAACTAAGAGCCAGCATTGTGTAGCAGTTGGCCTAGCCCTCCAGGACGCCAGTATTTATATCCCTGCTAGATCAGGTGAATGCAATGGTCAAGAGTGCCTGCTATCAGCTCCGGCTGATACATCAGCTGCGCCCTTTCCTTGAACGGGGTGACCTTGAAACTGTAGTACATGCACTGGTAACCTCAAGACTTGATTTTTGCAATGCGCTCTACATGGGGCCTTGTGCCTAGTCCAGAAGCTTCAACTGGTACAGAATATGGCAGCCAGATTGATTACAAGAACAACTAGAAGTGACCATATTACACCTATATTGAAATCAGTCCACTGGCTGCCTATTCGTTCACGGGCACAGTACAAGGTGTTGGTCATTACCTTTAAAGCCCTCCATGGCAAGGGATCGCCTCCTTCCGTATAATCCGCCCCGCACCCTTAGATCCTCTGAGAGGAATTTGTTGCAATCCACAAAGACTAGATTGACGGCAACCTCCCAGAGGACTTTTTCTGCAATCGCTCCCACTTGATGGAATGGCCTGCCGGATGAGATCCATCAAATTGCCAACCTAGAGAGCTTCAAGAAAGCTGTCAAGACGGATCTCTTCCGGCAGGCCTTCCCGGAATAGAAGCCGGCCATGTAACGCTCCCCCCACAGACATATATAAGCAAAGACTCTGCCCACCGTTATTTTATTATTTTATTATCGTATTATTGTTTTTAGATTTTATCGTTTGTAATTTTAATGGATAGAATTGTTTAAGCCTTTTTAAGGGGGGAATTGTATATACAGTCGCACCTCGCCATACGCTGCCTTTTTATAGGCGGCTTTGAGCATAGGCGCTCAAAGCCGCCGGTGCGCGCGGGGCGGCGCGTCCCATTCAATTGAATGGGTGCGTGCGCCTGTTGTGCCCCCCGCGCGCGCCGCTACACACAAATCCCAATGGTTTCCAATGGGACTCGAGCATAGGCGGAATTCGCCTTATGCGGAGGGATCTGGAACGGATCCCCCGCGTAAGGCGAGGACCCACTGTATTGTATTTTTTAAAGGTTGTACGCTGCTTTGATTGTGGTAACAAAAAGTGGGATATTAATTAAAGTTTTATGATTTATTTATTTATCATGGAAACCCACTGGGTGACCATGGGGAAATCACACTCTTTCAGCCCCTGAGAAAGGCAAAGGCAAGCTCCCTCAAACAAATCTTACTAACAAAATTCTATGATAGGTTTGTTTTAGTATTGCCAGAAGTCAAAAATGACTTGAAGCCATACAACAATAAATTAGCCCAAAAATCTCCTCCAGCACTGTGATTCTACAAGAGCTGGTGTTTACAACATCTCCCAGTTACAGAATGCTAGTTATTAACAACACTGATAATATGAGAATGATGTATAGAATGTACTGTTAGCCCTCCATATCCACAGATTGTTAATCTACAGATTTAACCTTCCACACCTTGAAAATATTTTAAATATATATAATAAATTCCATAAAGCAAACCTTGATTTAGCCATTTTATATAAGGGCATTTATTCATACCATTTACTATGCCATTGTATTTATAATGGGACTAGAGCAATGATGGCAAACCTATGGCACGTGTGCCAGAGGTGGCACTCAGAGCTCTCTCTGTGGGCACGTGTGCCGTCGCCGCAGCACAGTTTGCCACAGTTTGTTACTAGAAAGCCAGAGGGACATGGCACTTTGCAATGAATAAGTGGGTTTTTGGTTGCAGTTTGGGCACTTGGCCTCTAAAAGGTTCACCATCACTGGACTAGAGTATCCATGGATTTTGTCTCCACAATTGACCTGGAACCAAACCCCAGCAGATACTAAGGGCCCACTGTACAAATGATTACTATTCTTTCTTTTGTAAACTACTGTATGTAGCCCTTCTATTCTTTGCCTATATCTATTAGGAATACTTACAAAAATATTGACATACGTAATACATTAAATGTATAAGGTACTTTAAATCATTATCTAGTTCATTTTATAATAATCATGATTGGCATGACAATCATCTTCTTATTTGAATTTCAAAGAGCTGCTGCTGAGAAATGATGGGCTATCCAAGTACACAACTACTGACCTATGTGAACTCATAATATAAATCCTATAAAGCCTAAATCTTTTCAGTAGTCCCAAATAGACTAAATCCACTGAATCAATTGCTGAATGATAATTCAATAATTCTGTACATCCCATCAATAGCACTAATTTAGTTGGTACAACCAACAGGATTCAAATCTACACATGTAATAATAAATAATAAAGTTTTTATTTTTATCCCGCTCCTTCCCAAGATCAGGGCGGCTTACAACATATATTTAAAACAGAGTAAATACAATAAAAACATAGAACAGCTAAATACAATAAAAGAACAAGCTAAAAGCCCCATTAGCCCAACCTCTTGGCCACGGAAGAGGAGGGAGGCCCACAGAATTTTATTCGGGGAATGCATGTTGGAACAGAAAGGTTTTTAAATCCTTTCTGAATTGGGTCAGGGAGGTTGATGAGCGGAGCTCAGTGGGCAGCGTCTTCCAAAGGGCCGGGGCGGCGATGGAGAATGTCCTCTTCATAGTGGAGGAAAGCCTGGCCCCAGGCACCTTCAGTAATTGCTGCCCAGATGTTCTGAGGGTGCGGGACAGAATATACGGGGAGAGGCGGTCCTTCAGGAATCCTGGGCCCAAGCCATTTAGGGCTTTATAGGTAATCACCAACGCCTTATATTGAGCCCGGAAGCGGATGGGCAGCCAATGGAGATCTTTCAGCACAGGTGTTATATGGCTGGCCCTGGAAACACCAGTGACCAGCCTGGCTGCCATGTTCTGCACCATTTGAAGCTTCCGGGTTTGGTATAAGGGTTGCCCCATGTAGAGTACGTTGCAGAAATCCAGTCTCGAGGTTACCAGAGCATGTACAACAGTTTCTAGGTCCCTCTGGGCCAGGTATGGACGCAGCTGGCAAATAAGCCGAAGCTGATGACAGGTGCTCTTGACCGTCGCATTCACCTGAGCAGTCAAGTGAAGCGACGAATCAAGAAGCACCCCCAGACTGTACCTTGATAAATATGTGGTGTGGGTATCTCCACATATCATCTTTCCTGTATTCACCCATATATGAGGTTCCCTAGTAACTCAGCAAACAATGCTTTCCTGAGTGAGGTTCCTCTCATGTAATTTCCTTATAAAAGCCTTTTTACTTTCTTAAGCTTTTACATTTTATTTGACATATTGTATCTTGATTGGGTTCTTGTTTTATGGTGCTCCTAGTGATTTTAATAAATGTATATTCTGTTTTAATATTATGCTTTTGATGTGTTTTGAAACTGAATAAACTAATACTGAAGGATACTGCATAAATCCTTAAAATACAGTTGCTTGATGGATTGAGATCTTCTAAGTCACTGAAAGCCTTGAAAATATTTGATGGAAGAGACAACATCCCTCAGAGAGTAAGTCAGTTCACATTCTTTAAATACCAAGTATACTCACTTCCTTGCCTTTGAAAATGTAATTGCTGTTATTCATTATGTCCCATCTTTGGTGACCACTTCTCTCATAAAGCACCACTGCTGTAATATGCACAATAAAGTTGTGTTTCCACCAGATCAACATAACAAACATACTGGACATTGTGGAACTGTGATGTCTATTATACAGAACCCTCTTAAACTATCTTCTGGCACCATAAAAAGGATTCATTATGTTCTCAGAGGAAGCAATGGTCTGAAATAGAGGAGAAACACTTTCAATTAAGATAGACGGAGAAAATGTGATCCTTGGTTTGAAAGCATTTCCCCACAAGGACATTTCTGCCCTTACCATGGTTTCCAAGTCTTCTTACTCCTGGTTTTTGTTTTGTCTTTCAAATACCAATGCCACTCATAAAGTCCCGGGGGGGGGGGGGTGTGAGGCATTTCATTCACCCCTTTTGTGGGGGAGGGGGTTCACCTTTTTTATGGCCTGGACAACGTATCTTTTCACCAACACCAACACCCCCCCCCCCAAGGAGTTGGGGTTGAAGTGAAGTTTGTGTTCCTTCCTCCAAATTCCTGCAGCGGGCCACTATGGCTCCTCTGCCAGTTGCCTACCCCTGAAATACATGATGCCCCTTAACATAAGGAGTATATGACAAAAGAATGAACAGTAAGCTTGCCAGGGTAATTTTCAACATGCTCATTTGTCATCCTGTAAAACAGGAGACAGAGGAGGGCCAATGCAATGCAACAATTTAAATTATCACCTAAAGATACACCCATGTGGACTTTGGCTTAAATTGAATTGTTAACAAAAACAGGATCAAATCACTGAGAACTTGGTAACTTTATGGTTATTTAAGTTCTACTGATTCAATGATATTACTCTAGTTGGAATATAGGCTTTGTGTTTCACATATGTTCTAGTAACAAAGCCCCCAAAACAACTTTACATGGTGATTTCTACAGATAATGTTAGCTTTAGCAGTGATCAATGCCTATGGAAACTTAAATGGTAGAGCAAGTCACTATTTGGCACTACAAAGAATACCTTTAATAAAATATAACAGTTAATATTGATTTAATCTAAAGTGCCTTTTTTTAAAAATTGTGTATAATTCTTCCACAGCCATTCTCTTTGTAGTTCAGCAAATTTTGTGTAATTTTTACCATACCATACTTTATAAAGCAATAAATGAAGAAAATCAATGAAATTCAAAACAGATATAGGTAAGATTTGTCTACTTACAGAAAGAATGGATCATTTGAAGAAATTTATAAAGCAGCAGGCAAATGAACAGAATTATTTTTATACACAATGTATTGTGATGGGTAAAAACAAAATTGAGATCTAAAAAAAATATACCAATTCCTGGAATATACCAATAGATGTTGGATATTACACACTGCAGAGAGACTGTAGGCTCACTTTCAAGGCATCCCCAAACACTTGACTGCTGATTGCAAGAAGCTAGAAATGAACAACAATGCATGAGTCATTTCCTAACTGCCCTGGTTTCGTTCTCTGGAGCATTCAATACCTGCTGCTGTTCTGGACAGGATATCAGACTGGATAAACCACTAGTGTCATCAAATATGGCAGTTCATTAGTTTCTTGCAGAAATATGAATTAAGTATATAACTATTCTTTCAAGTATTTAAATGTGGTATTTAACCAAAGGAAATCAGCAGGTATCAATTTACATAGAACTTACATATGCTCATACAGCAGCTTCATTTCAAAACATACTTTTGACTTAAAGAGACTTTATATGAGAAAGTATTACTTTATTTTCAATTCCTCCAGGCTGGAATAAACTTGAGAAACCAAGGAAATCTTTCCTAAACTGCTGTTTCTACTGGAGATACAAGTTGCCTTCCCAGGCATTCCAATGAATATAGGATAGTGACACCACCAAAACCAATATACACATATTCATATACTGTGCCCCCCTCGATCCAATGAAAGACTGTCCCAACAGAACTAACAATCCCATCTCTACCCTATCGTTTGCTTACTAATGACTACATCCACACTGCAGAAATAATCTGGTCCATTGTCAATAGTTCTCTACCCCACCTCTGGCAGGTGCTATTAGTCATTTCACCATTTTCAGGGTATTCAGCCCCCACCGCACAAGCCTTTCATCAAAATGGGACATGACTGAATTGGGAATCTTACTGATTTGAAATTGGACTATGCTAAAAGGAAAGCAAGAGACCAGATTATGTGGCGCACTGCCAATTCACATCCCCATCTTGCACATTTTCCTTACCTATGGTTTAGCTGCAAATACAGTTGCCCCTCAGTTTTCGCAGACTTGGAATGGGCGTCCCTTGCCCATTTATGAGCAGCAGACGGAAGAGGACAAAATGGGGTACGCACCACCATTCAAACCAATGGGGCAATTTTTCGTTTCTGTGGGTCTGGAATGGATCCCTCATAAAAACAGTAGGGGGGGGGGAGAGTGACTGTAGTATTCTTTAGGACAAAAGTTTAGATTTTTCAAATCTATGATAATTTGGAACATACAGTGGGCCCTTAATATCCACTGGGGGTTGGTTCCTGAACCCCCCATGGATACCAAGATCCATGGATGTTCAAGTACTCTGCCCTGAGAACTTTAAGTAAATACTAAAATTAGGGTTGCCAGAAGTCAGGATCTCCAAACCGGGACAAATTTAGGACAAGATTTTCAAATGGAGGACACACGAAAAAATTGCTGCTTTTTAAAAAAATGTTAATAGAAAGTCATGTTTCTTAGGCATGATCAAAATGGAGGACATTTTGGCATTATTCCTAGACAGATGGCAGAAATGTACTTCCCTTTCTGGCCAAACCTCCCCCCTCCATTCCAAAACACACACGACACACATTTGGGCATTTAACATGGCTTTATTTAACATGGCCTCTTGCCATACAGTGTCATGTATGGTTTGAGCACTGAACCATGACTATGGAGATCAGGGTTTGAATGAAAACTGAGTATGAAATCCAGAGGGTGACCTTGACCAGGTCACACTGTCTCAGCCTCACAGAAAGATCACACAGCCATCAAGTTATACAAACACACCACAGCCATCATCCACACACACAGATTTCTCCCCAATACACCTCTTGCAGCAGCTCTGCTCTAGTCTAGACTCACACAGCTAAGTCTTTGAATATTAATAATAATAATAACAATAATAATCATGGAAGGTCCCTTTGCAAAGTGACATCACACAGCTAGGTCTTTGGGTGCTAATAACAATAATATTGCCCTCGCTTGCTTCCCCTTGCCCCCGCTTGCCCTCCCTTACCCCCGCTTGCCCGCTGCTGCCCTCCCACCACCTCAGAAGTTCCTCGCCGGCCCGCAGGGAGCAAACAGAGGAGAGCTCCTCCTCTTTAAGCTGGGCGGCCAATGGGGGCAGAGAGCTGGAACAGCCCCACCCCCTGCCAGGAGTCACAGACTCCTGAAGTAGGGGGCGGGCTGTTCCGCTATTGGCCAGCCTGCCAGAGGAGCTCCAGCCTCTAACTGAGCGAATCTCTGGGGGCTTGCTTGGTGCTGGTGGTAGTGGCGGTGGCCGCCGCCACAAGAGCAACCAAATGAGCAGCCACATTGGTGGCGGAGGCAGCAGCCGCAAGAGCAGCCGAAGGAGCAGCCACATTGGTGGCCGTGGGTAAGAGCAGCCAAAGGCGCCGCCACTGCGGCGCCCTAACAAAACCCGGGGACGCCCAGAACCGTGGCGGGACCATGCAGAATGGTCCAAAAGCGGGAAAGTCCCCCCCTGCCGGGATATGGCAACCCTAACTAAAGTATAAATAAATTTTAATGAAGTATTTAAAATAAGGATAAAATCCACAGTCTTTATTAGCTCCAATCACTAACAAACAAAAAACTTTCTCAGAGCCTCACTCTACAAAGATGTTGGGGTGATGGTTTTGTTGGTGTTAAGGATAGTTCAGTATTATAACTTTCACTTTAATGGCCTACGTGAATAAATTAATCGTTGAAACAGAGGGTGATTGTTTAAAGAGATAATTTTGCAACAGTCAAAAGTACAATATTGAGGGGATTTTTTTTTTTTTACCAAACATTGCTGTTACAGACACCCCTCCTTTCTTGTGGACTTGAGCTCCGCAGTGCTGGATATTAATGGAGGGGTGACGTCTGTTCTTGTCAAAGGGGTGCACACTGCCCTATTCAAGCCTATGGCTTGAATATTGGCGAGTATCCACAAAAATGAAGGGCCGACTGTATTTTGTTTCATCCTGTGCATAATACATTTTTCAGGAAAATAAGGGCTCTGATGCCCACACTATCTATGTCAGGGGTAGGCAACCTGCGGCCAGGCGAGGCCTTGGGACCAGCCCCAGCCCGGTCCTGCCGCCGATTGCCGCCGGGGCCTTTGGCCTCTCGCGCGCAGGGGCAAGGGGGCAATTGTCTATAGACGCCTCAGAAACATGCATTTATATTAACATTTTTTTAAAAATCAGCAAATTTTTTTGCATGTCCTCCACTTTTTAAAAAAAGTGTCCACCATTTGAAAATGTTGATCTACATTTGTCCCGGTTTATTTATTTATTTAAATTTTTAAAAAAATATTTAATTATTTATTTTTTTGCTTCGGCCCCCCAGTTGTCTGACGGACAACAACCTGGCCCCCAGCTCAAAACGGTTGCCTACTCCTAATCTATGTGTATAGGTAAATTATAAGATTATCAATGCAATCTTGTGCATCTCTATTTATAAATAAATTCTGCTGTTTCCAATTACATTTCCTCCCTAGTAAATGTGGCTAGGTTTGTAATCTAATTAATTTCAGAGTCCATACTCTACATTTAAAGGGTTATGGGCACCTCCACCACTTGAAATTTGTCAAATGACAATAATCAAAACTGTAGGGAAGACAATCATTCTATGACTGTAGTCTATGATCATGCACACCATAAGCAAGACTGATTATAGGGTATCAAATCAAATAATATTGTAGAACAATGAATAAGTTCAGCAAGATAAAATGTGTCCTTCAGGGAACACGATCAGTAAAAGTAAAGATCAAGATTCTTTCCTAAGTCATCAACAACGCAAATCAGTTAGATAAAAATCCATCAACAAAGTTCCCCAACATGGAATTTAATTAACCACACCACCATGTTTTACGTATTCCATAAAAAGAAAAAGAAATTAAAAAGTAATTAAGATAAAGACTGATTCTATGCTACTACTAACATCAGAATTAAAATTCATTCTATTCATTTCAATGTTAGAGAGAATATGTAGCTAACAAATATAAAGATGGAGCACTTTGCCGACAAAATCTCTCAGATAAGAGCTGACTTGGACGCTGGCATTATGACAGAGGTGATAGTAGAGGTATCCAGCGCCTCTGCTTATACTGTTATTCTGGATCAATTTGAGTCGGTTAGTACTGAGGATGTGGACAAGCTCCTTGGTACAGTGTGCCCACGTTATAAGTGGCTGTGCTATACGCGGCTTTGAGCATATGCTCAAAGCCATGCAGAAGCGCGCAGGGCAGCGAATCCCATTCGCATGAATGGGGTGCGCTCCCATGGCGCGCACCCCGCACACCACCGCAGGCCCAAGCCCCATTTGTTTGAATGGGGCTTGAGAATCCGCATTTTTTCTTATGCGGGGGAGGGGGTCCGGAACGGATCCCCCGCATAAGAGAAGGGCAGACTGTAGTATGAAACTCGACCCTTGTCCATCTTGGCTTGCCGTCCAGGGGGGAGATACCATCAAGATGTTGTTAAAAAACATAATCAATCCATCCTTTAGGGAAGGCTGTCTTCCATCCTGCCTTAAACAGGCTGTGGTTAAACCACTGCAATAAAAACGCCTTCCCTTGACCTCTTGAACAGAAACAATTACAGGCCAGTCTCGCTTTTACCATTCTTAGGCAAGGTAATCGAGAAGGCAGTTACCATTCACCTCCAAACAGTCTTATAAGAAACGGATTTTCTAGATCCATTTCAAACCAGATTTAGGATGGGATACGGAGTTAAGACTGCCATGGTTGCCTTAGTCGATGATCCCTGTCTAGGAATCAACAGGGGAAGTGTGACCCTGCTGGTGCTCTTAGACTTCTCAGCGCCTTCAATATCAATGACCACAGTATTCTTCTGGAATGCCTGAGAGAGTTGGAAATCGGAGGTACTGTACTCCAGTGGTTCCATTCCTACCTCTCGGGCAGATTCCAGATGGTGTCGCTTGGGGACAGTTGTTCGGTCAAGAGGGTGTTCAAGTCGGGTATCCCTCAAGGCTTGATTCTATCCCCAAAGCTGTTCAACATTTACATGAAGCCGCTGGGTGAGATCATCCGGAGACATGGGGCGGGGTGTTATCAGTAGCTGATGACACCCAAATATATTTCTCTATGTCTCAGACTGATGCAGTGACTAAGGATGGCGTCTCTCCTCTGAATGGCTGTCTTAATTCAATAATGGACTGAATGAGGGAAAAGAAACTCAAGCTGGATCCAGGTAAGCTTGAAATAGGGACCCCTGATTTGGGAATTAAGCTATGTCAGCCAGTTCTGGATGGGGTCACACTTCACCTGAAGGACTCTGTCCACAGCTTGGGGGTGCTCCTGGACTCGTACCTTCAACTGACAGCTCAGGTGGATGCGACAGTCAGGAGCACTTGCTATCAGCTTTGGCTGATACGCCAGCTGCACCCTTTCCTGGAGCCAGGAGACCTTGAAACAGTAGTACATGCACTGGTAACCCCTCGACTCAATTTCTGCAATGCACTGTACATGGGGCTATCCTTATGCCAAGTTCAGAAACTTCAACTGGTACAAAACATGGCAGCCATGCTGGTCACAGGCACATGTAGAACTGCCCATATTATATCGGTTCTAAAATCTCTCCACTGGCTGCCAATCAGCTTCTGGGCAAGGTACAAGGTGTTCGTTTTAACCTTTAAAGCTCTACATGGCTTGGGTCCTGACTACTTGCGTGAGCACCTCCTTCCATACAATCCTCCCCGCACACTCTGGTCCTCTGGGTAGAGTCTGGAACAACCTAAGAAGACTAGACCCAGAGGACTTTCTCATCAGCCAAACGAGATCCACCATATTACCACCTTAAAAGTCTTTAAAAAGGCTATTAAGACGGATCTCTTCCAGCAGGCCTTCTGAGACTAGGTTAGATTCATTAGATCCATTAGACTTGCCTCCATCTTCTATTAATACTGACACCAAAATTGACTGATATCATCACCCCCATCACCCCCTCCTCTAAAGGAAGATTCATTTCTTATGTTAATCTGCCTGAAATTTTTAATGTATTCCTATTGGATAGTTTTAAATTTTTTTTGATGTTTAATCTTTTTTATAGGTTGGTTACTGTTTTTATCACTGGGGGAGGGTTGGAGGTGTTTAAATTGTAATTTTTAATTGTTTGATGTTTGATTTATACTGTTGGAATCCGCTTTGATTCCTTGTCAAAGTATACTATGCCGTATTATTGACCCATTTTGTCCCTCTCCATTTGCCACCCACAAATGGGCAAGGGATACGGATTTCAAGTCCACAAAAAGGGAGGGGTGATTGTACTTTTAAAATTATCTTCCAAGCTCTGAATCCAGCCCAAAGGACACTGTTGAACTATATAATCAATTATTCTATTTGGGTATTTCTCTTCTTTGTGCTTCCTAAATCACTATGCCTCATATTATTTCCATTATTTATGCTGTATTACTTAATTTCTTCTTATAATAGTTCACTGGGCCAATATACCAAGATACTGTCCCAATTTCTTAAACAAAGAAGCATCCTATAAGTTAAAACTCATCAGATTTTACCAGTATCTTCA
Source organism: Sceloporus undulatus (assembly GCF_019175285.1). Taxonomy (NCBI): domain Eukaryota; kingdom Metazoa; phylum Chordata; class Lepidosauria; order Squamata; family Phrynosomatidae; genus Sceloporus; species Sceloporus undulatus. The sequence continues at coordinate 5,317,163 of NW_024802934.1, forward strand.
CAGCAGTTATACAATTACAGACTTTGTAAGAACATTGTCAAGCTGCCTATATATTTTGTCTTGATCTGACAGGTTTCTCTCATATTCTTAAATGGAATTGTCTTAAAGTGTGAGAGATGGTATTAAGGGAAAATAAATATTAAGGAATTCTTGCAAAGAAAACGAGTGTGAGTTGTGTAGGTTTCATGGAATTTACTGGGAAGTGGGATTAATCAGGAATCAAGGACCCAAAACTCTTAATAGAAAGCAACTATGTAAATTATGAACTACAGTTGATACAAGGAAAAATCCATATATTGGGAGGGGGGGCTAGTGCGTGTGGTCACTAAAATAATGTGAATCTTATCAAATAGCTCCATTGCACCCATGAACTGCTACTACAGTGCGCCCGCATCATACATGGATGCACTACACGCAGCTTTCAGCATACGCTGAAAGCCGCAAGGGAACGTGCGGGGCGCAAGGGGCGGCATGTCCCATTTAGATCAATGGGTGTGCGCCGGTGGCGTGTGCTCACCATTGTTCCATTGCACCACCAGCACATGCACAAGCCCCATTACTTTCAATGGGGCTTGAGCATACGCGTTTTTTTACGAGGGAGGTCCGGAACGGATCCCCTGCGTAAAAAAAGGGTGCACTGCATAACTTATAATACAAATATATACTTACCTGCTCAATTAATTCAATGAAAGGTACAGGTATATGTAGGATTAGAGACTTAAGAATTGACTTTTCACTGTTACATCTATAGGATTGGACCCAGATTATGTCTGTGGAATTTGCACATGAAATAAAGGTAGAAGAAATAGCTAACACAGAAGAAAGAATCAAAATCTAAAAGGATTTATGCAGGTTGGAACTGTTAGCTGAAACTAACAAAACCAGATGCTACAGAGATAAATGTAAAATTTTGCATTAAGGTATAAAAATTGAAGACACAATTAAAGGATGTGAGAGACCTGCCTTAGGAGTAGTACATATGATGAAGATCCAAGAGTCTCACAGTGGGTCCCAAACGGATTATGAGCCAGGGCAATGGCTCTCAATTCCTTAGCTGAAGAAACGAAAGCAATCTTGCAATGCATTAATAGAAACATAATGTCTAGGTGGCAGGAAAAAATATTTCCAACCTATCCTACATTATGCTGTATGTGGAATACTGGTCAAATTCTGGTACCTCATTTTGTAACAGACATTGACAAATTAGAGAATATCCAGAGAGGGGCAAACAGAATGGTGAGGGATTTGAAAACCAAGACCTATGATGAATGGTTGAAAGAACTGGATTTCTCTAGCCTGGAGAAAAGAAGAGTCTGATGATATACAAAAGTAATCTACAAATATCGGAAAGACTACAGAAAATGAAGCTGTCAGTAAAGTGCCCTTCTGAAATTTTCTCAGCTATGCCATAGAATTTATACCGGGCAGCAGTGCTTGCCTTGAACATAAATCTTACATAATCTGAAATCTTACCATTCTCTTCACTAAGCCACTCTTAATCTTAAATTGTATCTTACCTAAGCACACCTCAAAGATGTCTCTATGAATCCATATATATTCATATATAAATAATATACATACCTACAGTAGATACAATTCGGTTATTTTATATGCATATATCATATTTTAGAAAACTGAGCTACAACTGAGTTTTGAACTACTTCCTTCCATAGGAAGGTACATAGGACCCCAACCTTATTCATTGGTAACCTTATTTTATGTTAAATCTCACTTATTTCAGTGGGATTCAGTCAAGCTTCATTTGCTCATGTTTTCACCCATACTGTGTCAGTAGGTTTATAGGACTTTTGAAATGTCTGGCTGCCCTGAAGCATTGCCTACACAGTGCAATGGAAAGGACTTCATCAAAAATTCAGTTAGTTACATTAGCATAAAACTTGTTGCAGGACTCCTGCTTTCCTTTTACCGCAAAAATGATTAAATTTTTTCAGAGATTTACTTTTTTAAAGCCATGCCTCAAAAAAAGAAAGAAAGAAAGAAAGAAAGAAGGAAGGAAGGAAGCGAAAAGAAAAGAAACTGGGGAGGGGGAAGCAATAGTATTGCTAGTTCCAATAGTGGCAGCATGCTTTCATTTTCACATTGTCCTACCACTCACATGCACAAAGCACTTTACAATCATGGCACAACAAATTAAAATCAAATGGAGTCTGAGGAACAATGGCATCACTACATTAGTGCATGGTCAGAGGGGGACTCTGAAGCTATTGCACTCCTTTTTTAAAAACGCTATAATGTTGACTGATTTAAAGTGTGTAACCTGTTTATGAAAGATGGGAGAATCCCCTGAGGCTCCACAGGACTATGACATCTTCAAGCAATAGCATGCATACCAAATATATGCTTATATACCACAGAAATCTCCTCTTCTAGCATTGGGGCTACTGTTTCATGTAAGGATGCCAGTGTAACAAATGGCCAAATGCCCCAAAGATGGGATAAAATGAAGTGGAAAGCACTAAATCATACAAACAAAAAGCACCAAAAATGCCTAGATGATCAGTATCAATAAAATAAATATCCAAAACCCATTATACTTAATTTAACAGGCAAGTTCAGGAAGTTCACACACATAAGCTACAAATCCATAGATAATGGAGAAGGAATGTTATAGAGAGAACTGTGGAATCGTTTAAGAAGTCTAGGTAGGCAAGAGTGTAATCCGTGCCCATCTTCAAGGGATTTTGCCCAAAGACACCTTAAGCATGAAATATCTGTAAATACAAAGCCAATAGTAGTAATCCACAATTTAGTTGAAGATTTTAATACTAGCTCAATTAAAGTCACAGCTTCCAAAAGTGCCTGAAAATCATTTATCACAAATACAGAAGAAACAGAATAAAATAATATAATTGAAGAATACTTGTTACAAATCTAGGAGTAATTATATTAACAGCTCAATCTGTTATTGGTTACCAAAGGCTGCTGCTGCAACAGCCAGCATATTATTCCACTGTTTGCTGCCCTGCATTTTTAAGTCCCTGGGAATACTTGCTCCACTAGGGGTCTATGCCTGATTATGTCAGTCAGCTGCGCAACTGATGCATTCTTATTTCTTTAGTGGCAAATATTTATGTATCACTATCACTCTAAAGGAGGGTCAGTGTGATGTAGTGGTTTGATTGTTGGACCACAACTCTGGAGACCAGGGTTCAAAACCCTTTGGCCATGGAAATTCACTGGGTGACTCTTGGCAAAACAGAATCTCTCAGCCTCTAAAGAATTAGCTTACTTGCTAATTAGCTTACTTGCTGTTCACCACTATGATCTTTGGAATAGCGGTTTATAAATAAAACAAATTAATTAATTAAGGCAAATCTAAACAAACGAATCCTACCAAGAACCCCCAGTGATAGGTTTGTCTTCGAGTTGCCATGTCAGAAAAGACTTGGAAGACACACAACAACCATCACCATAAATATTTATCACTACAAATATTTATATACCTGGATATATATCTACAAGCTGTAGATGAATAAAATTTAAAAATATATAGCAATAGCATGTACATTTCTATACTGCTTATCAGTGAACTCAACACTTTTGAAGGCTCGTTACAGACGGGCCATATAGTACGTGCAGAGAACGTACTAGGGTTAGGAAGGGGCGGTGCTTCCGCACCCCCTAACCCTAGTGTGCGCTCTGCGCGCACAAAATGGCGGCGGCTGTTCCACACAGCCACCGCCATGATGATGTCACGACCGCGCCACATACGGACAGCGGGACGTGACGTGTTTTCCGCGCCCAGGGCCTTAGTGCAACCCTTAGTGCGGAGCAGGAAGGAGCTCCGTTCGGGACTCCTCCTGGTTGCGCCGCTGGGCGCACCTTCAAACAGCTTCGGCCCAGTGGTGGCAAAGGAGAAAGGGGCCAAGCGACCTTTCTCCTCCTCCCCGCCGCAGCGGGGTGTCCTTGGGGCTTGAAGCCACCAGGCACCCTTTCCAGCTGCGGGAACGCCTTTTGCCCTTCCCCCAGCCCGGAAAGCGGTGGATCGGGGCCTCAGCAGCTGCCAGTCTAACCACTGAGGCCCCGATACACCGGGGAAAGGGGCGGATGCAGACCGCCCCAAACGGGCGGTCTGTAACCCACCTAAGTTTATAATCTGTAAACTAATTGTGCCCAACAAGCTAGTTATTCACTTTACTGACGTACGAAAGGATGGAAGGCTGAGTCAACCTTGGAGCCCTTAGGTTCAAGTTCACAACTTTGTGGTTGCAGTACTGGCATTTAACCACTTGCACCACCAGGACTCTCTAAAATTTAAAATACAGTGGGCCCTTGTTATCCTCTAGGGTTTGGTTCCAGGACCTCCTATGGATAATAAAATCTGTGGATGCTCAAGTCCCATTAAACATAATGACACAACAAAATGGTGTCCCTTATATAAAACAGAAAATCAAGCTTTGCTATTTAGAATTTATACTTTTTTGGAATATTTTCAAGCCGTGGGTGCTCAAATCTGTGGATGCTCAAATCTGTGGATAAGGGGAGGTCGACTGTATATGCAGTAAATCTGCTTCACATCACTGTCACAACTGTTCGTTGTTGCTCTATGAGTACTGTTTGCATTTTCTACTGTAAGTGCTCATGTACTGCAGCTGTCATACTGCCTCAGAAGAATTAACAGTCCCTTCCACAGGAGTAGGACTACACTTTGCATCCTCAGTCTATCTTTTATGACTGGCACACACTCCTCTCTACCTACATCTGCTCAAACCATCCCTACTTATACTTCACTGCAAGACCCTGCATAATTTGCTTCATCAGTGTAGCACATTAAATTTACACTTCTGTGGTGGTCGAATGGCCTTTGCTATCACTCCATACCCATTTGGCCTAGTAGAATAGGCTTCATTCTCTGAAGATGTCAGCCACAGATGCTGGCAAAACGTCAAAAAGAAACTCTGCTAGAACATGGCCACATAGCCCGAAAGACCCACAAAAAACTAAGAATAGGCTGTATTTTTAAAGCAGGAAAACAAATAACTAGCTTCCCCCTTGGTTCTTCACACCCAGTGTACCAATATTCATACATTATTTTCTACTTTTTTTGCCACAGATTGGACATGACTCTTGAAGTTCTTTCATATGTTTAACAGACAGAGCTATTGTTAAGGATAGTGGCAGTAAGCAGATAGCTCTGCACAAGCAGAACAGTACCGACACAAAGACTGGTCGGTACTGTCTTGAGGGCAGGCTGGTGCTGATTCAAGCTATTCCGAATAAGAAGAAAGGCCCAGACTGATTATGTCCCACAAGCAGGTGTAACCCTATTGGTTTCTTGTATATCTAACCACCACTGAGCATACAGCTGTAGTGCTACCTTCTTGCCTGTAGCACTTAAGTACTATCTAGCAGCTCTTTTTGTTAATTAGACACAGTATTATAGAATAAGACCCTTGGTCCCATTTCCAAAACCCCTGGCATCCATTTCAAAAACAGCCCATGGAGCGGGACAGACCAAAAAGCAGCATCATGGTGGTGTCCTGTCCACACGGGCGCCGCCATGATGATGCTGCCACCGTGCAGTATCTGTACATCACGTACGTCACGAGTGCGCCTATGGCGCACTCGTGACGTACACAACACACCACAAAAAGAATCTGGAATAACCGGGTTATTTTTACTGCAGAAGGGCGATGTACGGTTTGGCAGCTGCGACATCCTTCTGCAGTTAAAACAGGTGAATCCAGTTCGCTGTTTCAGGGTGGTCTGTACTGACCCTAAGTATCCTTAATCCTCTCTGCATTTATTCCAGTAGATGTGACACTATAAAATTCATATCCATTTATGAACTAAATGTAAAAGTTGTCAAGAACTGAGGTAACTGTGAGATTTACAGTGCTTTCCAGAAATACTACCAAGTACACACCCTTCCACATTTAGTTGTATCACAACCTGAAATTTAAGTGGATTTAACTTATATTACCACCACCTGATTGTACAAGATTTTCACCACTGGAAATGTGCAAATCATTTTTATTGTGAGACAAATGCAAAGGAAACAAAACCCAACTGGAACTTATTGGTTTCACAGGTATTCTTCCCTGCTCCCCGGTCAATACTTGATAGAGGCACTTTTGGCAATAATAATAGCTGTTATTCTTCTTAACTAACTTTCTATTAGCTTTACACATCTGGATTTTGTTATTTGGGCACACTGTTTTTAGCAAAACTGATCCAGCTATGTCAAATTGGATGGAACTGCTGGTGAACTGTAATTTCCAAGTCTTGTCAGAGACTTGTAATCAATTCTAAAATATATAGGGAGGGGGACATTTGATTGTTTGTTTGCTTTTAAACCACTGTTCCTCTACCTGTGTGTTTAGGGTCACTGTGTATATGGAAAGTGAGCTTCTGTCCCAGGTCCCTTGCAGACTGAACACATTTTCCTTTACAGTTATCTTGTATGGAGCTTATCACACTGGGGCTAATTTCAGTATTAAGGAAGATAAAAGCACATTTAAAGCATCCTGCAAATAAAGCGACAATGGCAAGTAATTGCGCGAATGATTATCACATGCAACTGCACAAATAAAGTTATTAGAAATTCACTGTCGCTAAAATTCCGAAGTACAAAGATGCACGTTAATGCTTCTTTATGACCACTTTAACAGCGCATTTTGTGCGACATCATGTGAAATCATTTTGCATAATTGCACTATTTTTCCAGGATATTCACTGCATAAACTCCTGTGTTTCTCCATCCATCTTGCCCTCAATCCTAACCAATGCCAGCTAAAGAAAAGCACTCTCACCGCATAATGGTCCACTGCAGAGAACACATTCACCTTTTACACTCCACACAACAATTTTCAGCAACATCCAAAAGTTTAATTTCAGTCCCATTAAACCATAGAAACTTTTCCCATGTTTACTGTTGTCTCCCACAAGCCTTTTTGCAAACTCCAAGTGGACATTAGTTTGTCTTTGTTTCAGGAATGGCTTTCTTCTCACCATGGGGGAAAAGCCGGGAGTTAAAGACATAATCCCGGCATAATTGTGCGATCATACTGAAGATTTTCAGACATCACGCTCATCCAGGATTTATCCCGTGAAGATTCAGGAATGCTCCAGCAACAAACGATTGATAGGAAAATCCTGTGAATGGTTTCACGACAGCGCAATAATTGCGCAACTGCAAAAGTGCGAAACCTCATAACGATGAAATCATGCAAGTGCTGTGCTGTCGTCATTTTTTTGGGGGGGGAACCCCAAAATCCCAGGGTGTTGTTCGGCATCTTAACTTCCTGTGTCGCTTCGCTGTCCCAAGAGCATTACTTCACAGTAGCTGCCATGAGGGTCTTTCTTGTTGTGTTCCCTGGTGTTTCTTTCAGATAATTTCTTTTTTATTCCATTCCATCTCTTGATTTCCCCCTCATATTTTTCAAATGGGGGGTGGATACTACGACACTGGTATGTGTTTGGAGTGGGACTTCCACAGAATGTTTAATGGCCGGGTCAAGGACTCATGAGATCATTACTTTCACCTGAGATTTATGATGTTTACATGTACAGTGGGCCCTCCTTCTCTGCGGACTTGCCATCTGCAGATTTGAGCATCTGGGGATGGCAAGCCCACACTGACCCCAATGGTGGTGTGCACACAGCCACTCCACCAGTGGGGACAATTGGACAAAAGTCTTTCTCCTTCCTTCCCTCCTCTCTCCACCTCCGAGACTTTTGCCTTTGCTTGGCTTTGGGGCCGGGGCTGGAGTCAGGATTTGAGTCTTGGAGCCCGTGTCTCCAAGCCCAGCATACAGGACAGACCCAAGCCCCAGCCCTGGCTCCCTCCAGCCAATGGGGCTCTGAAGCCAAGCAACGCCCCCAAAGCGCTGTTGGCTGGAGGGAGAAAGGAAGGAAGGAAGGAAGGAAGGAAGGAAGGAAGGAAGGAGGAAACCCAGTCCCATTCTCCCTAATGGCAGCACAACAATGCCACCATTAAGGATAATGGGACTTGAGCATCCACAGATTTTGGTATCCGGGGGAGGGATCCAGAAGAAATCCCCCATGGATACCGAGGGCCCACTGTAGATCCATGGGGAAAGTATGCTGCCAGATTATGTTTTAGAGCAGATGCGAGATTGCACATAATCAATTACATAACTGTTGACACTGGGGACACCAGAGAGAAAACCACTCTGATTCCATGTACACATGCACAAATCTGGCCAGTCACGAAAGAATCATGCAAAATACCAACATGATGTGAAATGTGATCGCGCAATATTATTGTTGTTGCATCATTATGCCAATGTGCGAAAATACATGGCACCACTGCACAAATTGTATCGTTAACAGTATAAATGCGGAATTGTGCCAAAAATGAGCCTAGTGTGATAATCTCCTTACATGTCTAGCTTTGTGGAGCAACTGCATGATACCTGTTGCATGGATAGCTTCTGCCATCTCAGTCACAAATCTCTCTAACTTTTTCAGAGCTATCACTGACCTCTTGGTTGCTTCTTTCACTATTGCCCTTATGGAGTTTTGCTGGATAGTCTCCTCTAGGCAGAACCATATTCTTTCTATTTTACAATAATGAATTTAACAGTGGTCCAGAAAATGTTCATAGTTTCTGACCTTTTTAATAAACCTATCATGATTGGCGCTACTGCACAACTTTACATTGTTTTGATATATCCTTGATATTTCATGCTGTTTGTTTAGATATGTTGTGCCACAAACTCTGGAGACTTCCAGAAATATTTGTACTTAATCTGAGATCAGGTAGCACTGGACCTGCACACAGGGAGATGACATTCAACTACATACATGAATCCTGGAAACAGTGGGCAGCACTAGAGTCTGCATACCATGTCCGAGCAAAAGAGGTAAATTTGTATGCAACTAACAAGTGTCAAGTTTTTTACTTCATGTTTGTGCTACAAAAATATTTTGTACCTTCACAGTGCTGATTATCTTGTACATCAAATGGTAACAATCCCTATTAAATCCCCTTAAATTTCAGGTTGTAACACAATAAAATGTAGAAAAGTCAAAAGGACTGGATACTTTATCTGAAGGTTTTGCTTTTAAAAACAAGCTCATTAGATTAAAAACTATATTTCAATTACGACCTAGAAACATGACACAAAGTTATCCCTCTCTGTATGTTTGTACCTGTGTATGGAGGGGGGCAGGTGCATTTTCCTAATACACCTGCATTTTTAAAGTAAATTATTCTTGTGCTTTATTTAAAGGTTTATTATTATTATTTTCTCTCCTGGAAATTTTATTTTGTTTCCTCCTCGTCATTTTAGGTGTTGATATTAGTAGGAACAAAGCTAACTTTAAACTCTAAATTTACTCTACAACGTTGAACATATTTTATTTTATTTTTAAAAAAATCTTTCCATGTAAGGCACAACATGTCATTAATGATACATAATAATCATAATTTTTTGTATCTTTATACCACTGCAATCTAGATTCAGATAGTAGACAATATTTCACTGTAATAGTTTTCAGTGCTTAGCACTTTATGAAAAGTTTAACTAATGCACTCTATACAAAAAACACACATACCTAGACTCACCCACAGAAAACAACTTTTCCTACCATGCAACTATGTCAAACCTAAATCAAACAATTAAAATTCAACTCTATTCTGAAAAATTATGTAAACAATTTCATCGTCACAGTAGTTCTGGGCAGAGCTGATAATCTCAATTTGCCTCCCTCAACAAGTAACCTAAAAACAAGGGCTTGATACAATGTGCTTGACATACATTTATACAAGTTCCTCACATATTTCTCCTTATAATCCTTACAACAACCCTATAAAGTAGATCTGTTCTTGTTCCAATATTGCAGATAAAACACTAAGGAAGTGGTTAATCCTACTGAGTGCAGAGGTAAGATTCCTAGCATGTAACTCAGTCTTTTATGCATTAAACGCCATTATGCTGCATGGCATAAATGGTGGTATGTAGATGCTATGATTACATTTCTACTGTTAATACAATCCCATAGGTTTTAATCAGCACTCTTTTGAATCTATAAAGTACAGTGGACCCCTGTTATCTGCTGGGGTTTGGTTCCAGGAACCCCTGTGAATAACAAAATACATGTATGCTCAAGTCCCATTAAATACAATGGCATAGCAAAATGGTGTCCCTTATATAAAATGGAAAAATCAAGGTTTGATACTTAAAATTTATACTTTTTTGGAATATTTTCAAGCCGTGGATGCTTGAATACGTGTATAAAAAATCTGTGTATAAGGAGGGCCAACTATATCCTTAAAAAGGGGCAAGGAAACATGTAGCACTCCAGATGCTGTTAGTCTTTAACTCCCAGCAACCAAACAGCACAGCCAATGATGAGGTATCATGGGAACTGCAGTTAAACAAAATCCGGCAGGCCATTTAGATCCACACCTGCTACTTTTGGAGACCTATACTTTTGCCACAACTGACCCTTAATATATAATATATAGCTTTGTATTAAGCATAGTTCTCTTAACAGTACAGGACTCAAGATATTTCCTGTGAATCTCATGCCTTAATAAAACAGATATAAAGAATGATCTGTCTCCTAGTTTAATAAGAGTATGCAGGTTTGTACTATCTAACTGGAACGTTAACACACATTGGCTGCATCAGCCTCAGCATGAGGCCACCCCTTCACTCTTTCCAAGCCCTCATGGAAGGGCTTTTTAATTATCAAGTTCATCTGGATAAGTTCTCAAGCCATTACACAACTCACAAAAAAGCCCCAGAAGATTCTATTCCTACATAACTATTTGTCAATTATAAATTATCATTAATTTTTGTGAGTACTGCAAATAAGATGTAAACAGTAAAATTCACAAGACACACACATATATATTAACTGCATGTTATTTTCTAACTCATAGGACAGTTCTGTTTGTTTTGCAGCACTGTGCTTAAATACATGAGAGTCAGTGTGGTGTTGTGGTTTGAGCATCAGATTATGTGGAACAGGGTTTGAATCCCCACTCACCCATCAAACCCATTGGGTGACCCTGGGCAAGTCACACTCTCTCAGCCTCTGAAGAAGGCAAAGTCAAAACCTCCTCTGAACAAATCTTGTCATGAAACCCCTGTAATAGGTTTGCCTTCGGATCCCCCAAATCTGGAAATGACTTGAACTCACACAGCAACAACAAACATTATCAATATGTTTAACCTAAATGGTCTTACACCCACAAATTCTAATGTTAAATTTCACAGTATATAATTTCCTCCCAAAAATCTCTCCATGGTTCACCTAAAAATCTACAATATTAAAATTATTATGAGAATACACAGAGCTTAGTTACTATTTAGTTTAGCTATGTTCAATATTTAGAGAGAAATAAATATAAGGAGAACTTTAAATGAGAACTGGAAAAACTTTAAGTATCTTCAAAGTTCAAGTAAGATGGACTTTGTACCCAACTTCTGAAAAGTGCCTCTGCTATTATCTACTATTTTAAAAACACATTACTCTTAGCTTAGTCTCATCTCTTCTAACAAAGGTTGGACAGTATTCTATACACCACAAATTCATTTGCACATTTTATAAAACTATAGTTCCTTTTGTAAGATGTTAATCATAATTTTTTGTTGAGTGGGGAGTGCAATGATTAACAAATGTTAACACACCAAATGCTGGCAACAAGCACTGCACAGTTTTAAGGCTTCTCATCTCTTCATTAACAAGCCACACATATCAACAGGGCATCACTCCCTACATATGTGTTTGTATGCACACAGACACTGATACTGTCACATTTCCTGAAAGTACCAGGTAGACATGTTTTCTGGAAGGACTAAAACGAGAAGAATCAGCTCCCATCAGACCCAAAGCAGGCTGTCTCCTATTAATAACAATGACACTCTTTGCCTGTGTGTGTGTGTACAGTTTACAAACTTACCCAGAAAGGCAAATGGAAATTGCAGGCAGGCAGAGGAAAATTAAGCTGTCTCCAAGCGTTTGTCATGTGATAGTGACCTATAAAATATCAAATAAAGGCATATCATCAGGACACCATGATTTTACAGTATTGCAACTGGCCCATAACTGCAGTGAGGCCAGAGGAATCCCAGACTTGCAACTTAATTTTGCCTCCCCCCCTTCAAACTATCCAACAGCAAGTTCTTATTAAAACGTTAGCCCTTCCTTAAGAAGTTGAAAAGGCAAACAAAAAGATAGCACCCATGTTAACACTGGGACTGAGCAAGTGGAACAAATCATGGGAGGAGGCACCAGAAGGGTGGGCTTCTATCTCTTTCTATCTCTCTCCCTTTTAGGTATAATAATAGACCCAAGAAGGCAAATAGGGCAAAAGCTGAATTCAAACTGCAAATGGGAATCAAAACAGGAAGCCCCTTTGGTGTGCACATGCAATCGCTCAATGGGTAGGGAGGAACAATTTCAGCAACCTCACTCCAAATAAAAACCTGGAGACCCAGCCTGCAGATGAGAATAGTCTTGCATGAGACCCTGAAACCTTGTAGCTTAGTTTCAGGTAATCCCCCAGCTGCAGATCCTCCCTGATAAGATTCTTCCCCCTCCTCCATTGCAACCCAACAAGGAGGAACATATACATTAGACAAACCTGTCTGCCTGCCTCTAGTACATGGGGGAATCAGGAAGCGAGCCTTTGCTTGCTGCAAACCACCCACCCACCCCCACGATGCAAAGTGGAGGAAGAAGAGGAGGCAGGGCTCCCGAGGTCTGGGGGTGAACGAGAAGGTTATTAAACATGGAGTACATACACACAAGAAGGAAGGAAGAGCAGAGTTCCCCCCCCCCCCCCCTCTTCCCCCCCCCCCCCCCCACACCTTTATTTTTTCCACTGGTCACCATCAAGTTTGCATCTTAGTTACAAAAATGTCGATCTTTAAGACTGACAGAAAGAGAGAGAGAGAGAGAGAGAGAGAGTCCATCTTGCTGGGCAAAAAGGGGGGGGAGATTGTCAGTGGGAGGAGAGCAGCAATGTAGAAATCACAACCTCCTCAAGGGAAAAGTCTGCACAACACCTTGTAGAGAAGGAGGGAGGAGGAGGAGGATGGGGAAGGAATTTGGAGAGGTGGGGGTTGTTATTGAAGGCACTGCCCCACTCCTTCCTCCACACCTTTTGCAAGATCTGGTGAATCAGGACCAGCAGCAAGCATACATATCTCCCTTCCTGCCTCCCTTGTGCCCCCCTTCTTCCTCTGCCCTCCATCTCGCGTGGGCCCCAGCCATGATCCCGCGGCTGTTGCCACTGAAGAAGAGGAGGAGGAGGAGGCGCTGCTGGAGCCACATGGAAGCCCAGAATCCTTGTGGCTGCTCCATCTTCTAGCTTTGGGGTGGGGGAAGTGGGAAAGGTTTGGCACAGAGGAAAATCCCCACTGTCATCCCAACAACAACAACAACCCACCCAAGTGGGTGCCAAGCTTGCTCTCTCTCTTCCCCACCAGGAACGTGTGGTGAGCAGGGCTGGCAATGGTTTCAGAAAAAGCCCCAGGCCAAGTGACCATCCTGGCTCTTCCCTTCCCTATAAGATAGATAATACATACGCATACAGGCGTAGACCCCTTTTCTCTCTGTTGTGTGACAAACTTTCCAACAGGGTCGACTGGCGAGAAGTCTCTAATTTTGCCTCTCACACTTTTAGGGAAAAAACAGAGAAAGAGAAAGGAGGAATGAAAGACAGCCGGAGCAAGAAGAGAGGATGGTGATGGTGGTGGGCAGTAGCAGCAGCCAAGAGTGTTCCCAAGTTGGCCATTCCCTTAACACGCCTCCACCATCACAACCATCACCACCACTTATTTTAGTTCCTCCAACTGGAAAATATAAATATAGGGTTAAAAAATAGCTTATCTATGGCTCTCTCTCTCTCTTTTCCAGCTTCCACCTCCTCCCCCTGTTCTCTGTCGTGCATGTTGTCTCAGCTTCTTTTTGCATCGTTTCACTTTACCTCCCTCTCTCAGCAGCAGCAATGGATTGTTACAGAGATATCTATAGAATATATATATATCTATATATATATATCTTTTATATATATTCTCCTAACACAAAACCGAGTGCATTTTCCAGATCCTGGGGCTTTACTGAGACGTTTCTCTGCTTCACCCTCCTCCTCCCTTCCCTTCCCCCCCCCCTTCTTTGCCAAACTATACTCTTTTCTTTTAAAAAAGGGATTATTTTTAGGCAAACCAAGCCTAGGAAGGAAGCTCCAGCGCCCTGATCCAGCCCCCTGGCCAAGCTTCATACATTTCTCGGGAATAAACAAGCCACCAAAAGGGAGGAGGAAAAGCCTGTGTATTTTTTTTTCCCGCGACGCGATCTACTAAATAGGAACTGAACATTTTTTTTAGGACCCATCTGCTGGCTGGCGGGTCAGCAAAAACCCTCCCCAAAGAGGCACCTCCTCCCTCCCAAGTGGCTAATGGGGACGTTTTCTGTTCATCGCACCCTTCAATTGGCCCCCCCCCCCTACCTCCAGCAACAGGACTTAAACCTGCCAAGGCCTTCTCTTTCCCCCAGCCTCGCTCTCTCTCCCCCTTAAACTTATTGACACAACATAATCCACATTCATGCACCAAATCCTGACACACGCCTCTTCTCCTCCTCCGCCGTCCCTCCCTCCCTCTCTCTCTCTTTCCCCCCACCTCCATCTCTTTTTCTTCTTCCTTGCACTGTCTGTCCCTACCCTCTCTCTCTCTCTCTCTCCCCTCTCCTAAAGGCACATTTGTGTTGTTGTTGTTGTTGTTTGGGTGGAAATAGAAAGGGAATCGCACGGGGAAAGTTCGCAAGACATCTTTTCTCTCTCTCTTTAAATTCCCAACTGTCCGTTCTGGTTTTTAAAGCGACCGGGTGTGTGTGTGGGGGGGGGGGCTTGCTACATAACACTTACCCCCATGCCTTCCCACCCCCTCCAACAGCCCCTCCCTGGCCCCCCTTCTTACGGTGTGAAACTGAAAACAAGAGTCCAACCCCAGCCCTCTTTACAATGAAGTTTCGTTTCTCGCCCTCTAGCCAGGATGGGTATAGGGGGCATTACTGTCCCCCAAGGCACTTGGAGGGGGTTACTTTTCTCCATTAACACACCCCACATCTTCACATGTATCCACACACCCCAAGCCCAATACACCAGCCTCCGGCTGTCTCTCTGCAAAGCAGAGGTGGTGGTTGGTTTCAGCCTGGCACCGGCCTGGCCTCCTCTGGTGTTGTGTCTCCTCTCTCTCTCTCCTCTCTGTGTATTATGTCTCTCTTTCCCCCTCTGGATGCACTGCCTGTGCCCTACACTCGCCTCTTTCCCCACCACCACCTCGCCCTTCTTGGATGTATGCATTTGCTGTGTGTGTATGAATTGCGTTGCACTATAACTCGTCTTGTCTTCCTCTCCCCCCCAGAAAGCCACTGCGTTGGTTTTTTTTTGCCTACCACCCACCTCTCCCTCCCCCCCATCACCCCTCCCTGTGTTTCTCTCCTCCCCCCCCTCTGCGAAATAACTGCGTTGCACACAACTCACCTTCCTTCCACCACTCTGGCCCTGGTGTCTCTCTCCCCCTCCGGAGGGCATTGCGTTGCCACTCCAACTCACTTCTTTCCCCCTCCCTCTCCCTATGTGTGTGTGTGTATGTTTCTCTCTGTGTTCGTATATATCTTTCCCCTTCAAATGCATGGCGTTGCACAACTCCACCTCATCCCTCTAGCCACTTCCCACTACAATCCATGGCCGTTGCACTACAACTCACCTCTTTCCCCCCCCCACCACATATCGCACCCAGACATATATGTGTGTTTGTGTGTGTTCTTCCCCCATCAGACTTCATGGCGTGGCCACAACCCACCTCTTCCCTCCTCCTCCATCCCTCGCCCTATGTATATATTTCGTGTGTATTTCCCTCTTTGGTTTGTGAGTGTACCCCTCTCCCCTTTGGAAGAAGCATGGCGTTGCTGCACTACCAAACTCACCTCTGGCCGCCTTCCTCCTCCTCCTCCTCCTCGGCGTTCTTCTTCCTCCTCTCCTGCCTCCCCCTCCGAGACGAGCCAAGTTTGAGGCGAAGGCAGGCAGGATGGGGGGGAGGGGAAAGGAAGTGGCTGGTGTCCACTTACCTCCCACTGTGTGTGGTGTGTGTGTGTGTGTGGTTTTTGTGTGTGGTGGTGGTGTTTGTGTTGTGTGTTGGCCAAAAGCAGTGCCCAGAGTCTCCTGGGATGCCAAAGCGAAGCTCCCAGCCGAAGCCCCACTCTTCTCTCTCTTTCTCGCTGTTACCCTCTTTTCCTTCTCTTCTCCTTCCCATACGTACCCCGAGAGCGATGAGAGAGCCGACAGCCTTCGTTTTTATAAAAGGCCGCCTGCCATGGCCCGCTGCCTTGAGTGACAGCTCGGCCCAGCCTTCGAGAGGGCCTGTTACAGCCGGAGAGAAGACGGAACGCAACACCCCCCCACCTAGACACACCACACATCTTCATCTACTATCTATTGTACACGCAAAACTTAGACGCCGCCTAGATATTCACACCAAACACAATGAACACAACCCAATGGCCAAATGTATCACGTATTGTAATAGTCTTTTAACACCGTGGTTCCCACCACCTGTCGGCTTCCTCACGTCTTGTCTCCCCCCCCTTTTGTGTCTTGTGTGCTATATATCTATATCATATATCTATATATATATATATCTATATATATCCTATTATATATATATTTATAGGTGTGTGTGTATTGTTGGGAAGGAATAAAAAAGCAAACTCAGGTTTAACAACGAGGAAGGATTTTTTCGAGGAGCAGCTCCCAACTGGCGGTGTCCGTTTTAACTGCACTTTTTTGCGGGTGTTTTGTGTTTGGCCACAAACTCCCCAGTCCCCTGGACCCCCAAAATGCGGGCAGTTGGGCTCCTGCGTCGTCCTGCCCCACAGAAAAACAGTGCTTTGTGTCACCGTTTGGGTCAATAAAAAGCCACGGCACGCATTGCCACGGGGCAAGATCTCAGCTGGCTGCTCCTGAGGCGGCTTTTAAGAGGCCATGAAAGCCTTTAAAAGGAGCTGGGACGCCCCAAAATGCTTCCCCACAGCGGCAGGAACTAATCCAGCTTGAGGCCACTTTAACGCCCTGGCTCATGTGCTAGTATTTGTGGGCGGCTGTGGTTTTTTTTTTGACACATTTTAACCCTTCTCCATTATGTCAGAAAGCCCTGAGGGGCACAAAAAAACTACAATTCCCGGGATCCCAAGCACTCCAATGAGCAGATGCTTGACTCTGGCCTGTTACAGCCTGCCCAAAATAAAGCTGCTTCGGGTCCTTGGGAGGTATGCTATTTAAATGATGCATGCATCTCTAAGCATCTGGAAGCGCACCAAGCTGCACTCCAGTGCTTGGCGGCATGGATTGGCTTTGGTACGCCTCCGGACTCTTAGGACCCATGCATCATTTCAATAGCATACCTCAAAGAGACCCGAAGCCAGCTTTTTTTGGCAGGTCTGTAACAGGCCTCTCTGTCCAAAACCCACAGCAGAATCTAATCTAGTTTGAGAGCTTTCACTCTCTGGGCCTTCAATGGTTGGAATTTGTGGAACTGTAGTTTGTGAATCCTTTAGCCTTCTCTCTGTCAGAGAGCTCTGACAACACAAACTCCATTCCCCGGATTCCCTAGCCACTACAATGAGCAGAGGGGCTGTGACCTACATGGTCCAAAAACACTCCAGTTTGAGACTGCTTTAACTGCCCTGGCTCAGTTGCTAGGGAATCCTAGGAATTGTAGTTTGTTGTGGCCTAGAGTTTCCCACTGACAGAGGAAACAGCTAACGTGACTCACAACGCTACAGTTCCCCGAATTTTTTTTTTCTTCCCCCCCCTAGACAGTGGTACCCCAGGTTACGAAATTAATCGTTCCGCGGCGCCCTTCGTAACCCGAATCTGTTCGCAAGCCCGAAAAAGCCATAGGCGCTCGCGCTGGAAGCCGCGATTTCGTGCCGAAAAAGCGCCGCCGCAAAGCACCAAATTTTTTTTTCGTAAGCCGGAACAAAAACAAGGAACCCAGACACAGTTTTTTCCATGGAATTTTTTCGTATCCCGGAATACTTTCGTACGCGGTTTGCTTTCGTCTCCCTGGTGGCCACTGTACTCAGCCAGGGCAGTGAAGCGGTCTTACATTGGATTATTTTCTGCAGTGTGTTTTGGACCATAGGTTCCATGCCATGGACTTCTGGGAACTAGTTTGTGAGACTCTTATGCTTCTCTGTCAGAGAGCTCTGGTTGCCACAATAAATCTACCACTTCCCAGTATTCCCTAGCACTGAGCCAGGCGCTTAAAGTGGCCTCAAGGGAGGAGTCTGTGTTACTGTATAGACTAACAGCTGAAAAATTCAGCCTTTCCATATTCCCGGGGGGGTTTTATCCACGCTTCAGAGCGTTCCCTGCTTGAAACTATTTTTACAATCTATACATTCAAAAAAAGCTCGATTTTGCCTGTTACTATAAGGGACACCATTTTATTATGCCCTTGTATTTAATGAATTTGAGCATCCATGGATTTTGGTATCTATGGTTTGATCCTGGACCTGAACCCCTGGGGATTATCAAGGGTCTGCTATTATATCTGCCATGTTGTATGTTCCGGAAGGGATTCCCAAGCCTGTTCCAGAAGGGATACCAAACATGTTCCGGAAGGGATACCAGCATGTTTCCGGAAGGGATACCCCAACAGTTCCGGAAGGGATACCAAGCATGCGTCCATATCAGCTTCACTACTGAATTGAAATTCATTTACTATATAGTAAACTATTTCCATTCAGTATGACAGTATGACTATGGCCCATGCTTGGTCATCCCTTCCGACATGTTTTGGAGTTCTGTAAAACTTGGTTTATTGTGAACTAAGTTGTTGGCTGATGTGTAGTTGTGATTTTTTATTTAACACACTGGCCTGTCTATTTATACAAATTTTATTACTTTTGAGGCTAGGTTGGCTCTTTCCTGCTTTCCTTTTGCTGGCAAACAACATTTTTATTTAGCAACTTTTTAATGGTTAAGCAGGGAAGGCTCTTAATATAGACATATGTTTTATATGTTTTAACTTTTTTAATGATTTTAATCCATTTATGTTTTAATAACTTGGTTGTAAATTGTTTTAAAACTTTTTGTAAATGTTTTTAATTGTTGTCCTGGCCGCCCCCTTGGTTCCTGTCTCCGGAGAAAGACAACGTTATAAATAACTAATTAAATTAAATAAAAACTGATGTTTTAACATGCAGCTAACAATTTGGGTGCAATTTATGCATATCTCCAATAAGCTCCTTCTCTCGGGTTTGTGTGTGTGCCAGTGTATTGTGGTTTGTACATTAGATGGAAGATACTTCTGTGCTATCCATTTTCTGCACCGTATGCTAAATATTCAGTTTGGACTCACTGGCCTATGGGTCCCATACAATGCAATAATACTAAGCGTAAAATCAGCTACTATACTAGTTCCTTTAATGCGATCTATATTTAATGCTTTTATTTATTTAATGCTCTACTGCTAAGCAACTATTGTTCCACTTTAACGCTATGTTCGCCTCCTGTAGAATCTGGGGGTTGGGGTCTTTTTATCTATTATTTTTATCTATCAAAACATAAAATAAAACCAATTCTTCAGATACATAATAAAAGGATTATTACATAGACTAACCCTCAATCAAAATATCACATTATTTAACTTCCCTACGTCACCGCAATAGCAGGTCACTATAACAGCATGTCATACAATCTTGATTCCATTAATAAACAAGAAAGGCAAGAAAAGAAAAGAAACAATACAGAAATTGGAGGTTATACCTTACAAACACAGACCTCAAGGAGCCTATAAACTCACTTAAGATTCATGTCTATCACGCACTTATTGCCACCGCACGTCTACAAAATTTTATAATCGAGACCACTCTTCCTCAGTCTGCCTTATATCTTTTATAATTCAGAAGGTTAGAGTTTATCGATTTCTGTCATTTACGACACCTTATAAGCCAATCATTGGAGTTTCTTTGCTTTTCCAGTCTTTGCTAATATCCTTCTTGCCGCCAGTTTCTCAGATAGAGTAAAATACGCCATATTTTCTTTCAGTTGGGTTGGCGGACTTTATTCCAGACCTGTTCAGCAAGATAACATTTCTTGTCTTACATTCAAACTAACCTTGCAAACATACTTTCACTTTCATATGTATTTTGCTTCCAAAAATCTATATAAGTTTTTCTGGACAACGCCCCCCAAAACATGTGAACTGATGTACTGATGCAGACTTAGCATTCCAACCCAGTATGCGGACAGCTTTATAAATCTCCGCCCTTTTGGTCAGGGTTCAAACAGCCATCTCTGTTCCATTTCCAACTAGTTTCTTCAAATTTTGGATTTTGCAAATTTTTTGGTTTTTTACGTTGGGCATACTTTCCAGTTTTCTAAACCAATACGCTCTGCCCACAATCTCGCCGCCCATTTGATTCATTACTTCTTACTCCTGTTTGTCTTTACAGACGAAAGCGTCTAGATTTTTGTTACTCTTTTGCAATCTGAAACTGAACCACTATCCTTGGTCAAAATTCAGACTGGTCGCCCCCAACGTCTCTGAATGGCGGATCCTCTAAATCCTCCTCTGTTAACTGTATATATTAAAAGGACAATGCATCTGGATCCGGTGGGTGTAACTCTTCTACCGGTACTCAGTACTAATCTTACTTGGAGTCAGTTTTGATTACATATCTTTATAAGTAAGACACGTATCAAGAGATTTTCAATCTGCCTAAACAGCCTCATGAGTGGAGAGACCCATAAACGGATTTCTTCTTATTTTTCCCCGATTGTAAGAGAGATACGACGAGTATCTTTTAACTGGTATGATTATCTAAATTCACTGTGAACCTGAGCTTTATCATCCCCGACCAAATCATATGCGTTGCCACTGGCGGTTTCGTAGTTTTTCCCCGCCGGCTCCCCACCTAGGCGTTTGCCATAAGGCAGGACCCCCCTCCCAAACCGGGAACAAATGTACGGGACAAATGTACGGGCAACATTTTTTCAACTGTAGGGACCACCATTTTTATAAAAATGGAGGACGCACAAGACCAACCCAAAAAACTGAGTTTTTTTAAAAAACTGTTAATATTACCCCACATTGCCCCTCGTCTGTTTAGGCTGACTCAAAATGGAGCGACATTTGGCACTTATTCTTACGACCAGATGGCAGATTAGAAATGGACTTGCCCTCGGGTTCAACTCCGTACATCTCAGAACGTGTGTCCTTGGGCCAAGGGCCGTGGCTTTTCTCCACCTGCCCCGCATCGACCGTTTGTAACACACTCACAGCACGTTCACACCCTTGGGCCGTGCTCAGGGGAGGCTTTGTTGGATATCAATATCACCACCACCCTCATCACATCCACTATAATTGGCCAAGAAAGGCAGGGTGGGTGCCGACTTGTTCGTTTCAACAGCACCATAAATACACAAAAATGCCCACTGGCATATATTTAACTAATAAAAAATAATGAAAAAATCTAAATAAAAAATCAAGGCAGGCGGGGTTGTATATATTTGATAATTAAACAATTAATGTAATAAAATAAAAAACAACGCACTACTAAAAATTTCATTGAAATTAAAATAAAAAACCAACGCAAAACTCAAAAATTAATACATAAAATAAAAACAGAGCAAATAATAAAACAATAATAACATAAAATTAAAAACAAGCAATAATAAAAAATTTAATAAAATAAACAAATCAAAACAGCCCATAATAAAAACCTAAATAAAAAAAACACGCACATAACACAAATTAATAAAATAAAACAAAAACAAGCAATAATAAAAATCTATAAAATAAAAATTTAAACCAACGCAATAATAAGAAATTTTAACAACATTACATATAAACATAACGTATTTTATATTTTTAAAAACTACATTTTTTTTAACAACCCCCCAAATACCAATGAGCGACCTAATGGCCACTGACTCAGCTTTCCTCCTTCCTCCTTCCTCCTCTTTACTTCTTTGGGCCCAATTTCTGCCCTGGCCTTCAGTGCACCTCTTCCTCCGGTACTTCCTCCTCCTCCCTCCTCCTCCTCCTCCTCCTCCTCCTCCTCTCCCCCCTCCTCCTCCTTAGGCTGGCGGCGCGGGCAGGAAGGGAAGGCAGGGCAGGCACACGCGCGCCGCCTGGAGGGCATGGGGCAGGCGCGCGTGCGGAAGGAATGGGGAGGTGCGCGCGCTTCGCCACTGGCCCCTACTGAGGCCTGGGCAGCACGCAAGCCCTCCACCGTGGGGGGCGCTGGTGGCCAGAGGCGCTTCTGCCGCCGCGGGCCACCGAGGAAGAGACGGACGGTGGCGCCGGCGGCGCGGAGGACGGTGGGTCGGCGCCGCAGCAAGCCGCTTAGCGGCAGCGGGCAATGGCCGGAGCGGACCCCCCCAAACCCGGAGGACCAAGGCAGCGAGTGGGCGGCCCACAACATCGGACCGTGACCGGGAGGGGGGCCCCCTGAAACGTGAAGGCACGGGGGGCCGCCGGGGGTTATGGCCAAGCCTGGCCCTACACCTACACAGTACTCAGGTTGGGACTTATTAATGCCCCTCCACTAAACTACACATCCAGACATTCCACCGGAGGCAGCCATCCCAGTTTAAAGTTGGATAAAGTTCTATAACAGTGTAGTGTGCTATTGGAGGAGAGCCTTGTATTTTTCACAGGTACCGAGTGGTAGTAATAAACTGTATAACTAATATTGCCTCTAAACTTTTTCTATCCACAGACTGCAGCATCCACAGCCTTCGACCAATATTGTTGTCAATATCTAAATTTCCAAAAAAGCAACCTTGATTTTGCCATTTTGTAGCGACACACCCATTTTATTATGCCATGTGTTTTAACTGGGCTTTCATGGATTTGGTGGAACCTCCTGGGATAAACATACTGCGTAATTAGTCTACCCAGTTACAAAGCTAATCCATGTATTTATTTGATTCTACCAGCTCTAACTTGCCAACCAAATGGCACTCAAGGCAGTTCCTAAAGGTAAAATCAATAACATATACAATTAAACATTTAAATATACCAATACAGACCTATAATACATCTTGCATAGCTTCCAACTACAGCCCATTTCCCTCAATAGAATTTACCCATAAACTGTGATTACCATACAGCCAATTGATTCAAGGCGATCTAAGTCTACTGAGTCTGACTAACAAATGGTGCTTAACTTAAAACCATTTGTTAGACCTAGGTAGACTCCATTGAATCAAGTTTAAGCCAAAGAACAGCATACCCAACAGCATAACTAGACAAGACAATTAAACCACTAGCTCTCTCTTATTTTTAACATGCAATGTGTTCTCTCTCCAACAAACCTGTAGATATTTTCTTCAAAAATATTGCAGGTAACTATCAACATGCACCGCAGTCCGGGCCTAGGAACTGTGAATGTGGAGGAACCACTGTAATTGTTTAAGATTTGGAGGCTGTCTGTAGGCAAATAAAGGTCTGCCTCCAGAGCTTTTATTATTTATATTATTATTTACATATATCCTGACTTTCCCCCAATATAGGAGACTCAACGCGCGCGCCAGTCTAAACACAAACACATTTAAAACCATACAATAACATTAAAGTGTATAAATGTAAAATTAAAAAACAATTGAACATTTTAAAAGTAAAACATTATGCTTTAAAATTTTAAAATGTATTAAAAACTAAAAAAACTTACTGGTAAATCTGAATTACACAGCATTTAACCTTTGTCAGTCTGAATAGCCTGATGGCACAAAAATCTCTTACCGCCACCGAAAGGGAGCAGGGCTGGAGTCTCCTGGCCTCTCAGGGAGCTAGGAGTGGCCATCAAGAAGGCCCTTTTATTTGTTCCCACCAAATGAGCCTAGGAGGGTGGTTAGACAGAAGAAGGGCCTCTCCAGATGATCTCAAGAGTCTGTATCAAGGGAGTAACACTTTGAGAGGATTGTGCTATTCTCCAGAATTGGTTGTTAGCTACTTGATGATTTTTTGATTGGTCTCAGTTTGGACTGTAGGTGACTACTAAGGGAGTTCTGTTATTTTGTCTTTGCTTTGTCTTTCTGTATAATGGTTCCTGGTATTACTCTGTATTGTCAATTTTTGTTCCTCACCTCCTTAGGCAGGTATTGTAGTTTGCGAATCGCCTGTTGTAAATCCAAGAACTTTTGAATCTCTGGTTCAAAATCACCTGCAGAAATGATCCAGGTTGAAACTGCTTTAACTACCCTAATCCTGGGATTTGTGGTTATTTTGGCACCAGAGTTCTGTGCCGAGACAGGCTAAATGTCTCACAGAATACAGTTCCCAGATTCCCCAGTATTGGGTCAGGGCAGTTAAAGCGTCTGAAAATGGATTATTTCTGCAGTGTTTTTGGACCCCTGTCTTGATGGTCTGAGCAGGATTTGGGCTTGGCTGTAAACAATAGATTGGTATTACATTCTTGATGGAAACTGGAAGCATGTAAGAGTGGTATAGGGTTGCCATAAGTCTGGACCTCCAAACAGGACAAATGTAGGCCAAAATTTTCAATGTAGGGCCGCGCGCAAGGCGGTGGAGGGGGGGGGGGGGGCGCAGCCACGCGCAGAGGAGCACTGCCTCCTCCTTCGTCTCCTCCTTCGCTCCTCCACGCGGCCGCGTGCAAGTGGGGAGGGGAGCGCGGCCGCCACGCAGGAGGGGCCCGCCCTCCTCCTTTGCTCCTCCCTCGCTTCCTCCACGTGGCTGCGTGGCTGGAATGGAGGAGGAGATGGTGGCGCGGCCGCGTGGGGGGCAGGGGAAGGTGGGTTGGCGCCGCGCAGGCCCTGGACCGGGCCAATACATGGCTGGGGCCAAACCGGACCGGACCCGGAGGGGGCCTCCAAAAGGGGGTTTGTCCCAGCAGCCACCGGGACATGCATCCCTTGTGTGTCGCAATTTGTTTCTTTTCTACTCGAGAGATTATAAAGGGTCAGAAAATAGGGATCCCTGAAGGCCTCACATCTATGGCTTTTCTTCATCTTTGCCACATTCTCTTCACAAATTAAGCCCCAGAAACAGTTGATCTGCTTAAGATCCACATGCTGACATTTAAAGAGGGCTGTCATATATCTGGATAGAGTACCTTTGGTCCAGATGTTTTGTACCCATCAAACTGATCCATCATTGCCAATGATATAGGACTTTGGAAGCCGTAGTGCAAAATGCTTATCAATAGGTTTTCTTATATTACAAAACCATGGTTGGCGAGGCGGGATTTCGGCTCGTTTTGAGATAGTAACTGAAAAAGTAAACACTAGTGATATTTTTTTAAAAAAATTAACTGGTAGGAATAGTGCAAGTGAAATCTTAGGTAGAATCATGGCAAAAAATATAACCTGCTATTTTTTCTGTTAGGAGCAGGTTGATCAAAAGAAAAAAAAACAGCAAGCCTAGGTCCAGGTTGCTGTTTTGACTCACACACATTAAGTACGACTAAATCTACATAGGACTGTGTGGGCAGGGCTGGAGTAGCTGGGTGCATGGTGTAGGCTAGACCTCCCGGAAAAATCCTCTCCATGTGGGAAACAAACCTTCCAAGACTCGGAATGCAGTAACAGTGACGCCTTTATTGGCAACAAGTAACACAACAGTGCCAACGAAAATAACTCACTCCACAGTCCAACAACAACTTAGCCATGCTTCTCTGTTCAGGCCCTACACGGAGTCAACTTTCCCGTCATTCCGGCCTGTAGCTGAGTCGTCTCCCCGCTGTCCACCGGAGTGTTTTTCCAACGCCTCCCTATCCGCCTTCTCCCCGTCTTGCGGCTCTGGGCCCTGTTCCCAGCAGGCCCCTTTGGGGTCCCACCATTCACACTCTAAGGTCTTTGGGTCCCTACGCCGCCAGTCTCCCTCGCCCGGGTACCCGAATTCACCTTCCACTCGGGGGTCCCTTAGCCTTACAGCCTCGTGGGATCCAGAGCTCTGAGGGCTCACCCTGCTTACTAGGGACACAGGCCTCCCAACTCTCTGGGGGCTTCGAGTGACCCTTCCTTCCCTCAACTCGACCTCCTCTCCGCATCCTCCTCTTCCACGTCTTCCCCCTCTCCCCGCGCAACTCCTCTCCTCCCCCCTTATAGCCCCTTGAAGCTCCGCCTTCTGCTCTCCTGCCCCCTCCCCCAGGGCTTCTTCCCTCATTTCCTCCACCTGGTCCTCCTCACCCCTCTCAACTCTCCCAGTCTCAGACTCCACCTTACTACACAATGCACACCATTTTCATTTGAAGATTTTGTAAAAAGAAACATGTGATACTTAAAGATTTAAAGATGGATTCTTGTCCACAAAATATGATACCACAATAATATTTAAAGGTGACTCTTTTTCTGTAGAAGACTAATATATTGTAGCAGACTTAAGTTTTTGTAAACATTTTAATGTGATATGGAAGTTGCTTTCAGTCCTGGCCTGGGAGAAAGGCGGGATATAAAATCAAGCAAGCAGTCAATCAATTTTTAGTATTTAATCATTGTCAGGGAGTCTTTTATACTGGGTGTGCATTCCAGTTGTGTTTTTAAACATTTGTATGATTCATGCACTTTTATACTGTTTTAGCTAGATTATTTTAATTGGTTTTTTTTAAATTAAAGTTTTTAAAATATTTTATCTGTGATCTGCCTTAGATCCCTTTCTGTGAGAAAGGAGGAATAGAAATGAAATATATAAAATAATAAATAAATAATATAGATTCTCCTCTAAAATTACTATCTTTCTTATCAGCTGGAGAGCAAAGTAATATTAACTCAGTGGTCTGTTCTCCGTGGCTGCATCTCCAATGCTGACATGACCCAGTTTGACATCGTTTTAATTGCCATGGCTCAGTGTTACGGAATTTTAGTTTTGTGAGACATTTAGCCTTCTCTGTCAGAGAGCTTGGATGCCACAACACACTACAATTCCCAGAATTCCATAGCATTCAGCCATGACAGTTAAAAGGGTGTCAAACTGGGTTATTTCTGCAGTGAGGATGCACCTAGTGTTCCTAGGATTTTATGGAATGTGTCATACTGATTTTATCTTCAGTGTAACTTAGAAAAATTATTATGTTCAGTAAGTGAACATGTATATGTTGCATATGACACTATCAGTCTAACTTTATATCACATGTATACCTCTCCAAGTATATTAAATGTGATAAATATATTAAATTACAAGTAAATAAAATATTATTTTAATTTCAAGACATGTATATTGTACCAATATATCATATAGTTTGTATATGAATTTTAAATGTGTTTTTTGGAGAAGAAAATGTTAGAAATGCATTTAGTCTGGGATCACTAATATGGGATAAGAAACAGAAAAGAAAAAAGCAAATCTAAAATATATTTATCTAATCTGAATTTTTCATTCTTAACTTTCAGAAGAAACAAATCAAACAAAAATAGTGAAATATCAGCATTCTGAAAATTAAACCTGTGTAAGATTTCCATGC
The DNA here is from genome assembly GCF_019175285.1 of Sceloporus undulatus. Lineage (NCBI taxonomy): Eukaryota > Metazoa > Chordata > Lepidosauria > Squamata > Phrynosomatidae > Sceloporus > Sceloporus undulatus. The sequence goes on from NW_024802934.1 coordinate 5,344,601, forward strand.
TGGACATACAGAAGACCAGGCACCCCAAAATGGCTGATCTGTTCTGAAACTTTAGCTTGACATTTTAGAACCTATGACTCATCTAAATACATTTTAACTTATATTTATATTATATACTTAATTATATTTTCAACTAATTTTTGTGGATCAATTTAATGCATAGGCGAAAATAGGATTCCAAAAATCTCTCAGATTTGACTACATAAATAGTAAATATGTGATTATTTGAAGTTGATTAGTGGTAGGAAGAAGAAGCCTGGTTTGTTTGCTTTTTAATTTCTTCATATATATTTGCACCAATGTGAATCTTTGGCGGGTTACAGACGGGCAAAAAGGGATGTACTCATGACGTCATGAAGGTAGAGCCTTCAGACGGGCTTTACCTGAATGCCGTCATGAACATGCCCCCCGCACGCCCCAAGCGGGAAGAAGCGGCATTAAAAAGGTGCTGCTTTTTTCCGCTTCTTTTCTGTTTGATACGTACCTGCGCAGCTCCTCTGTAAGCTGCTGCACCGATACGTCAGAATTGCTATGCCGCAAATATAAGTTGCCGGTTTAAAAGCTCCGTGTCAGCTGCGTCGCATAATGGGTCGGGTTCCCGGGACATGCGTGGTTTGCAGTCAAGCTTTAATTGCAACGTCCGCTGCCATGGAGCTGTGGAAGCTGAGGCACAGCTGCGGCGCATTTTAAGCCTCGTAACCCTAACCCTAGAGCCAGTTGTGCGCATGCGTTGCTAGAACCGCGGGAAGTTGTAAGTTTTGCCGGCGGATGTTTTGGTTGTAGAAAGTGAAAAGGGAAAGTTTGGGATTTAAAGTGACCCCCTACACACATTCCTGCGCCATTTTCACCTGGGAACGGGCACAGTTTGGCTGCTCCTGGCACAGCTGTGTGGCGACTCCCCTTTGCCACCAGGCAGGATGGCTCAGCCATCCACCAGCACCCCGAAAAAAGGCAGGGGGACGTCTTGGTCTCATACTGAGACGGCTGACCTCATAGCTATATGGTCCCAGCCAAACATTTTGCAGAAACTGGAGCAGTCCTACCTGAATGCTGACACATATCGAGAAGGGGAAGAAGCCATGAGAGCTGCTGCACCAGTACACCAGAATTGCTACGCCGCTACTTTAAGTTGCCCATTTAAAAGCTCCATCGCATAGTGAGTTGGGGTCTTGGAACATGCGCAGTTTGTAGTCAGGCTTTAATTGCAACGTCCGCTGCCATGCAGCTGTGGAAGCTGAGGCACAGCTGTGGCGCATTTTAAGCCTCGTAACCCTAACCCTAACCCTAACCCTAGAGCAACATGTACGCATGCGCTGCTTGGAAAGTTTGGACTTTAAAATGCACCCCTACACACATTCCTCTGCCATTTTCACCTAACAATAAAAAACGCTAAAACTGTAAATATTGACATATGTACAAAGGAGGTGAGGGGAGATGGCAGGGGGACAGCGGTGGTAGCGGAGACAGCTGTGGCTGCGCATTGCAGATTCAGCAGGAGCGCGGGGACCAAAGGAGAGGAGGCATCCATGATGCTGGTGACATTGGCAACGTGCAAGTGGACAAGGATGCCAACACCAGCTGATCACCAGCTGGCAGGAGACCACCATTGTTTTTGGGCAGGGCGGGGGGGAAAGTTTAAAGGGGCTTGGGCACTTTAAATGCGCACATAGGCTTTCTGCCGCTGCTGCTTTAGCGCTGCGCAGCTGCGCATCCGCCAGCCGGCAAAGGAAAAAAAGAAAAAAGTACTACGAAGGGCGCCCCCCCCGCCCTTTTACAAGGAGCTGTATGCTTTCATTAAAAGTGATGGAAGCATCAGGCCCAACAGACTAGCCACCAGTAGGGAGCGTGTCAGGATCCCGGCGGGCCAACCAGCCAGAGCAGAGCCTGTGCTGGTAGAGGAGGAGGAGGAGGAGGAGGAGACCCCGGAGCTTGAATGTGCCCAAGACCTTTCGATGCCCTCTAAACTTGCCCCCAAAGGCAAAGGGCAACTAGAGGGGGCCTGGGATCAAGGGGCAGGGAGCACTGACAAGGCACTAGGTCCCATGATGTCCCATAAAGACATCATTTCACCTCCCAGGGCATGTGTTCCCTCCCAGCCCTATCTACTCTATTCTACCCTTCCTGTTCTCTCCTCCCACCATGCCTGGCTCACTGGTCCCCAAACCAGCAATCTCCAAACTCTGTCCTCCCAGGCGTTTGGACTTCATCTCCCAGAATCCCCAGCCACCTTGCCCTGTGGTCTGGGATTCTGGGACATGAAGTCCAAACGCCTGGGAGGACAGAGTTTGGACATTGCTACCTCACACCACTCCTGCCTAGCTTTAGAGTGCACAGGGAAAAAGTTTAAAGGGGCTTGGGTGCTTTAAATGCGCAGACAGGCTTTCTGCCGCCGCTGCTTAGCGATGCAGCTGCGCAGCTGCGCACCTCTCATGCGGCAAAAGAAAAAAAAGCCGCGGTTTGGGCCGCCCGTGCGGAAGCTGCCTTTCTTTTTGCAGCGTCCTCCGAGGCGGCGGTTTGGAAACTCCGGGTCCGAAACGGACCCAGGTGAGGCATCTTCACTGCCCCCCGTGTGGAAGCTCCAACACCTGAAGCACGCCCCCGGGGCGGGCCGTCTGGAGGCTCCGCATTCAGCTAAATACACCTCCAAGACGTCCTCCCCTGCCCGTCTGTATCCCGCCATAGATATATTTCAACAAGCAAACCTTTCTTGAAAAAATAAGTCAAAATTATCCTTTGTAAAATTTTGTAAAATTCTTTTTTGTAAGAGAAAAATACTCCTTTTAGGGGTAGCCTGCACTGGCTAAATAAAGGGGCCATTCTATAGTTCTTCTACACTGCAGAAATAAAGCAATTTGACACCACTTTAATTGTCATGGCTCAATCCTGTAGAATCCTGTAATTAGTAGTTTGGTGAAGTCTTCATCCTCATCTATCAGAGAACTCTGGTGTGTCAACAAACTACAGATTCCAGTATTCTGTAAGGCAGAGTCATGACAGTTAAAGTGGTGTAAAACGGCTTTATTTTTTGCAGTATACATGCACCCCTAACTTCCCTAGAAGAGGAGTTTGAGGATCTGCAGACTGTCACTGAGAAGGACCTTTCAAATAAACTTAGTAGGCCCAGGGTATAAAAAGAGTTTTGACATCTAGAAGAGCCCATATAACACCAATCTTAAGATCACTACAGGGCCCAGTACAAGGTGTTGGTTATCACCTTTAAAGCCCTAAATGGCTTGGGTCCAACTTATCTTCTGGACCGCCTCCTTCCACACAATCCACCCCACACATTCAGGTCCTCTGGGAGGAACCTATTGCAACCTTTAAAAAAAAATCTCATTTGTCGGACCCTGATTTTTCACTGCAGTCACTGTTGTTGTTGTTTTATTACTTTTAAATCATGTTTTATATTGTAAACCATTTAATAGTATTTTAAGGGGGGATTTGGAGATTTGGAATGTATATTTTAATGCTGTAAGCCGCCCGATTGCATTGCATAGAGGGGCAGGATAAAAATAAATGTTATTATTATTTTATTATTATTATTTGTTTTCTTTAGCTAACACTGTTTGAAATGTACCATAGTTCCTGAGTTCAGGTGTCACAAGATCATCCAGATGTCAAGGGAACAATTGGCTGAATGTAAAGGTGGTGCCTTCACTGTGCCTAGTGTTTCCCAAACAGGAATATTTTGGCCAGGGTTCCATCCCTATGTTGGAACCTCTAACACAATGAAAGTCTTTCCTTAAGCCTTAGCTGAAAATGCATCACCTCAGGAGCATTAGTAACACATGATAATCAAAAGAACACAGCGAGCCTCAAATGTTCCTTGAAGCACCTTGACATATTGAGACGTGAACCCTTAATATGTGAAGGAGAAGAAGGGAACAGTGTGCCAGTCCAAGGTTTGTGTAAGCTTGTTTCTGTAATGCTAAATGATAGATACATCTGAATCAGCCCACTATTTTACATACTTTGTGACATTTGACAAAAGAAAACTGTGTGCTTCTGTAGTAATAAAAAAAAGTTCATTTTTTGTTAGTGAACAAGCCAAATAAATGAGCCATCTCCATGGGAATTGGTGACATGCACAGCCGAATAATTTCTGAAACATTAACTTCAGACATTTCCCTAGAATCCAAAAAGCACATTTATACATCTTAATGTCATAATTTTAGACATACAGAGCTCCCTTATTGTGAACAGACAAATGATCCATCTAGGCTAGCCATATCAATCTTGACTTCCCATGACATTCCCAGGCTGCAAAAAAAGGATTTGGCATGTGTGCTGTATACTGTCCCTTAATCACTGACATAGAAGTCTAAAAATGAACTTTCATACATTCGAAACAAGTGTTTTAGTAGTGAGATGCCTTATACAACATACCTTTTAATATTTAAAAATATGCATGCAGCAGAAATATTGTAAATTTCAGTTTCTTATATGGAATTATATCAGTCACATAAGAGAAGCTGAAGGCGTTAAACAAACTCCAGTTAAGAACAACAATAATATGGATCCCATTTTGAGAGAAAGGTGGGATATAAGTTCAATAAAAAAATAAACAATAAGCATTATTTGTTTATTTAATATGGTTTCTTTCTACTGATATGAGACCCAAAGCAACTTCAAAAAAGGCTAAAACAAGATAAGCTAAGAAATTGATAATAATGAAGTTAAACACAATTAAACAAGTTGTCATGTTAAAACACTATTACATTTGTAAAAGTGTGAAATCATTTTAAAACATAACAGCACAGATTAAAAATACAATTCCCACCTACCCACCATAAAAAGACACTTTGCAACTATTAATCATCAAAGCCTGTTTGAATGAAAAGTTATTTATTTGTGTGCTGGTGAAAGTAGAGCAGAATAATAATAATAATAATAATAATAATAATAATAGTTTTTATTTCTATCTTCCCGCCTCTCCCAATGGATCGAAGCGGGATCACAACAAGGTTAAATTACAATTACAGTATAGCAGCATTAGTTACTGTACCATTAAAATCACAATTAAAAGAATAAAAGCATAAGAACATAAAAACATAAAAACCTGAAAACATTTACAACAATCAATCATGGGGTCAGCTGGTCTCCTTCCATGCTAGTGGTCTTCACAGAAGGTCAGGAGGATAAGTGCGGCAAAAGAGCTCTGTCTTTACCGCCTTCTTGAAGGTTTCTAAAGATGTAGCAAGACGGGTCTCCTCTGGGAGTCCATTCCAAAGTCTTGGGGCAGCTATACTGAATGCCTTCAGGGAAGTAGAAACATGTTTGGATGCTGGTATTTCCAACAAATTCTTCCCACTTGTTCTAAGAGAAAAGGGGGTCAGCCCAACCTCCTATTAAAGGGAATTCCACAGCCTGGGAGCAGCCATCAGAAAGGCTACATCCTATGACTTTGTCAAAGGGACCTGCAATGGTGGTGGGACTGAGAGAAAGCCCTCTCACAAGACCCTGGTGGATTCACATAGAGCCTTGCATTATAATCTAAATTACATGAAAAGAGCAGGTATAGCATTCAGTATTATCAGTGTATTACATCTGATAGCATCTCGTTCTAAACATCTGGATGATCTCACTCACTAGATTCATGTACAGGTTCAATAAAATATATTAAATAATAATAATAAAACTTTTATTTGTATACCACCTTTCCTCCAGATCAAAGCGGTTCACATATCATAGCTATAACATATTACAATACAATGCAGTACAATACATCAAAAATTTCATACAGATTAAAAACCTTAAAAACAATATATCAAACAGTCACGCTATCAGTTTTGGCTAGGCATCCTGGTCTTATTGGGGTGTTATGTCTCTATATAAAGTTGGAAGGATATGTTAACTGAAAAAGATGGGTTTTCAGTGCCTTTTTAAAGGCTTCCGATGTGGGACTGAGTCTGATCTGTTCCGGGAGTGCATTCCAATGAGATGGAGCTATTGCCATGTAGGCTCTCTGGTGAGTTGATGTCAATCTCACTCTGGGTTGTTCGAGTAAATATTTCCTTGTTATTCTGAGAGTGCGGGGCGGATTATGTACAGAGAGGCGTTCCTTCAAGTAACTCAGGCCCAAGCCATATAGGGCTTTATAGCTGATGACCAACACTTTGTATTGTGCCCGGAAGCTAATTGGCAGCCAGTGGAGAGATCTTAGTACAGGTGTTATATGGTCAGATCTTGAAGTTCCCGTGATCAATCTGGCTGCAGCATTTTGGACCAGTTGAAGCTTCCAAACTTGGTACAAAGGTAGCCCCATGTAGAGCGCATTACAGAAATCCAAGCGAGAGATTACCAGTACTACTGTTTCAAGGTCCTTTCGGTCCAGACAGGGACGCAGTTGGCGTATCAGCCGAAGCTGGTACCAAGCACTCCTGGCCATCACATTTACTTGAGATGATAACTGCAGAGATGAGTCCAGGAGTACTCCCAAACTGTGTACTTTGTCCTTTAGGGGGAATGTGACCCCATCAAGGATAGGATGACAAATTTCCCTGTCTGGACTTGGGGTACCTATCACGAGTACATTTGTTTTCTCTGGATTCAGCTTGAGTTTGTTTTCCCTCATCCAACCCATTACTGACCTCAGGCAGGCATCCAGAGGGGAGGTGCCATCCTTAGTCACTGTATCAGTTGGAGCCATGAAGAGATAGATCTGGGTGTCATCAGCGTACTGATAACACTGTGCTCCATGGTTCTGGATGATCTCTCCCAGAGGCTTCATGTAAATGTTAAACAGCATGGGGGACAAAATGGCGCCTTGAGGGATGCCAGATGTAAGCTCTCTTTTCCGAGAGCAGCTGTCCCCCAGCCTCACCATCTGGAACCTTCCCGAGTGGTAGGATCGGAACCACTGGAGCGCAGTGCCCCCAATACCTAACTCTCTCAGGCGTTCTAGAAGGATACCATGGTCGATGGTATCAAAGGCCACAGAGATGTCCAAGGGCACCAACAGGGTTACACTTCCCCTGTCAATGTCCAGACTGAGATCATTGACTAAGGCGACCATGGCAGTCTCGACTCCGTGTACCGCTCTGAAGCCAATTTGAAATGGGTCCAGATAATCAGCTTCATCCAAGACTGCTTGGAGTTGAAAGGCGACTGCCCTCTCAATCACCTTGCCCAAGAATAGTAATAAAGGGACCGGTCTATAATTACACGTCAACAGGGGATCAAGGGAGGGTTTCTTTAAAAGTGGTTTAACTATTGCCTGTTTTAAGGCCGATGGAAATTTACCCTCTCGAAGAGATGTTGATTTTGACTTTGTATTGTCCTTCCTGTTGTACACCGCTTTGATCTAATTTGGAAAAGCGGTATATAAATAAACATTATTATTATTATTATTATTATTATTATTATTATTATTATTATTATTATTATGTGTTTACTATAAGATGTAATGCTGTTTTTATAACATCTCCTCCCTGAATGGTCAGCCAAAAAGGGCAAGGGTCGAGAGGACAGGTCGTCCTTTTCACCCAACCAAGAAGCTTGTCCACGTCCTTGGTATTGACAAACTCAAAACGATCCAGAATAACCTTGTTTCCAGAGTCACTGGATGCCTCTACTATAGGTTCTGTCGAAAAGCTAGCATCAAGATCAGCCCTTATCTGAGAGATTTTATCAGCAAAAAAGTCATTAAAAGCGTCACAACAGGCTGTAGTTGGCTCTTATAAAGGGTTCAGGGTGGCCGGGGGTTGAGTTAATTCCCTAACCACCTTGAACAGCTCTGCTGGATGAGACTCTGCCAACTCAATCCGTGCAGCACAGAATAAGTTCTTTGCTGCATCGATTGCCACTCCATAGGAATGTAATATCTTCTCATGGAGTGTCTTGTCAGATAAGTTCTGAAGTTTCCGCCAGTGGCACTCTAGTCGTTGCACAGCCCGCTTCATCTGGTGAAGATCTTTAGTGTACCAGGGTCTTTTATTTAGAGTGGGCTGGTAAGGATGCTCGGGGGCGATACTGGTGAGGTTCATATTCCAATTCTCAATCAGGATTTTGGCAGAATTGCCATCGTTCCCAAACATAGCACCCTCTAGGGCAGTGATGGCGAACCTATGGCACGCGTGCCAGAGGTGGCACTCAGAGCCCTCTCTGTGGGCACATGTGCCGTCGCCCCAACACAGAGTTTTCCAGAGTTTGTTACTGGAAAGCCAGAGGGACACGGCAGTTTGCAATAAATATGTGGGTTTTGGGTTACAATTTGGGCACTCGGCCTCTAAAAGGTTCACCATCACTGCTCTAGGGCTTCTTCGAACCTTTTGGGTTCCATCAGCTTTCGAGGGCGGACCATTTTAATGGGTCCTCCACCCCCGAGGGGTTTTTGGATTGTGGCTTTCAGTTCTACCTTGACCAGAGAATGATCTGTCCATGACAGGGGGGAAATATCATTTATTTCCATCTACGGATGTTCACGGTCCGTGCTGAAGACCACATCGAGTGTATTACCAGCACAATGTGTAGGACCCGAGACCAATTGGGACAGGCCCATGGCTGTCATGGAATCCATGAACAGCCGAGCCGCACCTGTTAGATCTAATGCGCTGGCCTCGGAGGGGATGTTGAGCTCCCCCAGAACAAGGAGCCTAGGAGACTCCAACGCCAGCTCCGAGACCAGCTGTGTCAGCTCGGCCAGGGAGTCTGTTAGGCTACAGGGTGGACGGTAGACCAACAGAATCCCCAGACTGTCCTTGGCCTTCAGAGTCAGGTAAATGCACTCAATGTGTCTCAGTTTCTGAACCAGATTCCTGGTCAAGATGATGTGGCTTTTATGGACCACAGCCACGCCTCCCCCTCGCCCACTTTCCCTAACCTGCTCCTTCACCGTATACCCAGCTGGAAGGGCTTTTGCCCAGGTCACCCAGCTATCCTCCCCCAACCAGGTTTCCGTGCTGTAAGCCAGGTCGGCATCCTGTTCTTCCACTAGATTGTATATAATATGGGATTTATTTTTCACCAACCTGGCATTGGATAGGAGCAATGTAAGGGTCAGTGGTATGTTTGGGACAATCCTTGGTTCTTTCAGGTTAACAGGGTGACTGGAAGACGGGATAGGTATTAAATCCAATTTGCAGTTCCAGCTACAGTACATTCATTGAAACAATAAAAACTTGGCAATTATATAAGTTCCACAAATGCAATGGGTCTACTCTGGTCAGAATCAATAGTTTGATTTATTTCAAAGGGAGATATCACAGTGCTGAAAAGTACTTTCCAAGCAATGTCTTTTGAAATAATCCACCAAGTAGAATTTCACAATACAATGCCTCCAGTTCCCAAGCCAATCTATCCAACAAAATGCTATGGGTACTGTTATCAAAGGCTGCCAAGAGACCCAGGCATCGGTCAAACCACAAGAAAATGTCTATGCCAACACCAGGTGACAGACCTGAGTTAAACGGATCCATATAATCAGTCTATTCCAGCAGCATCTGTAGTTATGAAGAACCCCCTGCAGAAAACACCTGTTTAATGTTTTTCAGATGAAAGGAATATTCATAATTAGCAAACAATTGTTACATTCCTCGGGGCCCAGTAACAGTGGCTTATCTACCTACATAAAGGCAGCCAAGGTTTTTCCTTCACACAGGAAGGCATTAATCTTCTGGAACTGGCCACCCAATCCTTCTTTGTTGTTGTTGTTCTTAACTGTCTTCGCATTGATCTCGACCCATGACAACCCTATGGATGAGACATTTCCAGGCCCTCCTGTACTCTACTGCTCTGCCCAGCTCCTGCAAACTCATATTTGTGGTCACTTTAGTAAATTCTATCCATCTAGCATGTAGCCTTCCTCTCTTTCTACTTCCCTCCACCTTTCCTACCATTATTGTCTTTTCCAGCAATTCATGTCTTCTCATGATGTGTCCAAAGTATGACAGTCTAAGACTTGTCATCTTGGATTCTGGAGATATTTCTGGCTTGATCTGCTCTAGGACTCATTTGTTTGTCCTTTTGACTGTCCATGGAATTCTCAGCACTCTTCTCCAGCACCACATCTCAAATGAGCTGATACTCCTCCTATCTTCTTTCTTGACTGTCCAGTTCTCACATCCATACATGGTAATAGGGAATACAATGTCTTGTATGATTCTAACTTTTGTGCTGAGTTGTATGTCTTTGCATTTTAGGATCTTTTCTAGTTCTTTCATAGCCACCCTCCCCATTCTGAATCTTCTGATTTCCTGGCTGCAGTCCCCATTCTGATCAATGTTTGATCCCAGATGTGAGAACTCTTACTATTTCTATTTCCTCATTGTCTAGTTTGAATTAAGTTCTCTGTGGTCATTATTTTTGTTTTCATTATATTCAGTATGTTCAGTATTTCTTCTTTGATCTTCCTTAGTACTTGCTCCAGGCCTGTGAGGTTCTCTGCTAGTATTATGGCATCATCAGCATATCTCAAATTATTGATATTTCTTCCTTCTATTTTCACTCCTCCCTCTTCCATGTCTAAGCCTGCTTTCCTTACAATATGTACTGCATATAAGTTGAATAGGTAGGGTGATAGGATGCAGCCTTGTCTGCCTCCTTTGCAAATTGGGAACCATTCTGTTTCTCCATGTTCTGTCTGACAGTAGCCTCTTGTCCTGAGTACAGATTCCACATCAGGACTATCATGTGTTGGCACTCCCATGTCTTTAAAGGCGTTCCATGATCTATGCAGTCAAAGGCTTTGGTATAATCTACAAAGCACATGCTGATTTTCTTTTGGAATTTCCTGCTACACTCCATTAGCCATCTTTCATTTGCAATGTGATCCTGGTGCCTCTTCATTTCCTGAACCCTGCTTGGACCTCTGGGATTTCTCTCTCCATGTATGGTTGGAGCCAATGTTGCAGAATTATGAGCATGATTTTGCTTGCATGAAAAATTAGTGCTATGGTTCTATAGTGGCTGCAGTCTGTTGTGTCGCTTTTTTGTGTGGATGGGGATGTATATGGATTGCTTTCAATCTGTTGGCCACTGTTTTGTTTTCCATATCTGTTGACATATGTTGGTTAACTTAGCACTGGAGTTGACCGTGTCAATGTAGATTGCAACAGTTCTATTGGAATATCATCTGTTCCTGGAGTCTTGTTTTTTGCCATTTCCTGTATTGCAGCTTGTACCTCAGTTTTTAGAATTTGGGGTTCATCTTCATATAAAGATGAACTAGGTCTAAATAAAGTACAAAATATACTTGTGGCACACAACATTCCACACAACATGTCCACATCATCAGGCTTCAAGAACTAGTATTCATCCAACAGAATGCTAATTAGTGTAATACAAATGGCTGTCTATAAAGCCCTGCCCCCACACCATTATATCCATCTTATAAAATGACCTTGTACCACTGAATGCTGTGGGTTGAAGAAAAATGATTACAATGTTTTAGTGAGAAACCTAAATCTCTTCTTTTGGCAGTAAAAAGTTAAGGAGAATTATCATTGTAAGAATCTTGCCTTGTTTTCAGTTTCAAGAGTTAGAATTTTCTCCATTAATTGTCACAGAATTAAAATTATATTTATATTATATTTATTTTAAAAAAATTAATGTAGGGTTAGATGTAGACTTAGTCCTGCTAAGATCATGAAGTCAATGCTGCTAAGTTTAAGCATACTCGGGCCTGTCTGCACTGGCAAAAAAAGAAAAAAATGCAGTTTCATCCTGTTTCGAGTCTCAGCTCTTTATATGACATGCAAGACCGAAACGGGGTGAAACTGGGATGAAGCTGCACTCTGGGGTGAAAAAACAGAGGAAAATAAAGCCATTTTGCACCACTCAGAAAGTGTGCATTATCACACTGGCATATAAAAAGAATGACACAAGGGTGGGAAGGCCCAAGCAGCTTAAGGAAGCAGTCTGGAGCATGCACCCTTGACCCAGCAAAATGCAGCTTCCGGCACCATTGCTCACCATACTCTGTTTCTCTTTTGCTGAGCTACAGGTGCACGAGTGGCCAGATGCACCATCAAGCCATCACACCAACGAGCCACCACACACGCCACAAAGCAAAATTACAACATACACCGCAGGTAGCCAATAATGCAATGTATGTAATACTAACATACACAAACGGGCCAGTCCAACAGGGATGAAGGGTGGAAAGGGAATTGATGGGGGGCCTCTATGATTGTGCTTTGCCAATGTGTCATCAATGCACTGTACAGATATTTTATCGCTCATCTGACTGTGTGGCCAGTCACATAGGATGTCCAATGGGATGGTAGATGGGTGAGACAAGGGAGGGAGGTAATTGGCAGTAACAGATGGTGTGTTTGTTCAATAGTGCATGCATGGGGGGAAGCAAAAAAACCCTGAGTGGCGCAGCTTGACGCTGGATAATGCCCATGGGTGTTTGGCTTGCCTTTGGAGCAGGCTGTGTGGACAGTGAGGATTCAAGCTGAATCCAGAAAATCTGAGGACTGTCTGCTCAGCCCCTTGGTAAGCTTTATTATGGCAGACATATACCGTATATACTTGATTATAAGTTGACCTCATATATAAGTTGAGATCAAGTTTGGGGGCCAAAATTATGGATTTTAATATGACCTGTGGATAAATTGAGGGTAACACTTAGGGGCATTTAATGAAGGATGTATTATTATTATTATTATTATTATTATTATTATTATTATTATTATTATCCTTTATTTATAAAGCGCTGTAAATTTACACAGCACTGTACATACAATCTTTTAGTTAGACGGTTCCCTGCCCTCAGGCTTACAATCTAAAAAGACACGACACAAAAGGAGAAGGAATGGTTGTGGGGAAGGGGATCAGGTCCAGCAGTTTTTCTCCACTTCAGAGGCCTGGACCAAGGCAGATGGACTGGAGGAAGGGCTTGGCTTCTTAATGGATGGTTGAAAGGAGGCATCCTGGGTCAGAGAGGGGCTTGCCCCTGGGAACGCTTCTCTAAACAATATAGTCTTTAACTCAGTTTTGAAACTGGGTATAGAAGTGATGAGGTGTGCATGTGGGGGAAAAAGGTTCCAGGAGTAAGGGGCAGCAAGCGAGAAGGGACGAAGTCGGGAGGGGGCAGTGGTAGTCCTACACTGTGACAGGGGACCTTGACTACCAGAGCGGAGGGTGTGAGTAGGAATGTAATAATTAATAATTTGTTAATTAACAATTTGTTTTATTTATATACTGCTATTCCAAAGATCATAGCAGTGAACAGCAAGTAAGCTAATTAGCAAGTAAGCTAATTTGCCCCCAACAGTCTGGGTACTCATTTTAGTGACCTCGGAAGGATGCAAGCCTGAGTCGAGCTTAGTAAGGAGAAAGAAGGTCAGATAAATAAGGGGGGGCAATCCATGGAGGGCTTTGAAAGTCAATAACAAAAGCTTGTACCGGATGCAGAAGGGGAAGGGGAGCCAATGAAGGGAGGACAAAAGAGTAGAAACATGGTCAAAGCAGCGAGCGGATATGACAATAAGGGTAGCAGGTGTGAAAAAGGAAGCCCTGTCAGAAGAAAGTTACAATAATCTAGTCGTGAAATCACTAGGGCATGGACCAGAGTTTTGGCAAATGTAAAGGACAAAATAAAGGAAAACAATTCCAAAGAACTTACAAGATTTCAGCAGGCATAACTTACTTGTACACATACGAAAGGCTGGATGGATGAGAGAATAGAAAGAGTCAGTGCTTCCAGAACAGATTGAACTCTAATATATATGGATTAAAATACAGCATTTACGTTGACCCATGGATAAGTTGACTCAGGTTTTTGGGGCCAATTTTTAACCTAAATTTCTAGACTTATACATGAGTATACACAGTATATCTGCATTATTGATGATTCCATCTGTAATACTGTTTTCTTAAAACATCTGTTGTGAATTGACTTGATTATTATATCTGGCCAGTATTTTGGACCTTTAAAAGAAATGTCCAATCCAGATCCACCATAAATGACCAGGAGACAAAGGGAAACAAAGGGAGATGGTTACCAAGAAGAGCAGAACCACCTAGTTCTTCATACCCAATTAGTTTTGACACAAAAGATGTTTAAGGGTAAGGGCTATGACAGTTTTAGTCAGAGCCAGGTAGCAATAGCACACAGGCTGCAGTCTTTACCTTTTTCTCCAGATATTTTGGGTTATAAGTATTATTGTCTCCATCCAGCATGCTCAGTAGTTGGGGATGATAGAAATTGTAATCCAATTCATCTAAAGGTTAGGGGGGGGGAAATGCTGGGGTTCTTTTTAGTAACATTTAATTCCAGATGCTTGCTTTTAATTTGGAATTCCTATTTCAGAGACTTGAAACACTGTAATCCTGATTATATAACCCATCTATAACTATTAGATATTAAGGAAATTCACGTGGAGAAGATGTTGCCAGTGTAATGGCAGACAACATCCCACTTCCTGTTTTCATTTTAATTTCTGTCCTTTCCGGTATCTTTCTTTCTCTATTATATCAATTTCCTTTAGAAATAAACATGATTATTTTTTAAAGGAAAAATCCTCACAGATTAAAGTTTATTAAATTCACTAAGGCATTTATGAGATGCTTTATTATTCTATCCTTTCAGCACATTGCCTGGGGCAGAGGTGGCCATTGGTGGCTCTGTAGTGCCATGAACTTTTAGGGTAGTGCTGCATGCTTTACGATGAGAGATGTGTAGCATTAGCTGCACAGCTGCTGCTGAGCCTGCAGGCCTTGTATATGAGCTGCTGCCATGGCCAGCTACATTAAGAGCCATTGTGTTCTTGGAGAAGGAACGCTATAAGGCTGCTAGAGGAAGTCATGTTTTATCTTTACAATGTTTTCTTCCCCTTATGTGACATATCCACAATCTTGCTTGTTTCCCTGACCTGTAATACTTTCCTTTGCCCACTGTCAGTACAGTGGCCTTTCACAACCAGAAATTCTCAGCTGGAACCCACACCCTTAGTTTACTTGTGCACTTGTTAATATATTTTAGTTTTTAGTGTACACATTAAAAACAATCTGTGTCAGATCCCTATTTTTTAACAAAAGTTTAACAATTCCCCAAATTAGTCAAAATAAGTGCCTCCAGCTGATATATGTGCTTGTAAATTTGGATTTTGTTACTATCTTGATCTATGAATAAATCATCTGGCCAATTAATCAAAGTTTGGGAAAGTTTTTTTAATTCCCTCATCTAACATGAATGGGGAATTTATGCTGTGAATTGTATTGCCCCCCACCCCCCCCCCCCCCCAAAAAACGTGCATAGGTATGTTGTTTTAATATGTAATATGTATTTTACATTTTAATTCTTTTTAAATTAATATTTTATTAATATTTTAATTGGATTGCTTGTTTAATGCTATTTTAACATTTGTACCTTGTATTGTTTTCACTATTTTGATTTAATGTACATTATAAGCTGCTTTGGCAGGGTCATCACTAGGGGCTGCAGAGTGTGTGGGTCGCCTCAGGTGACACCCTAAAGCGGGAGGTAACATCACTGTTTCCTAAATATTCTTCTGCCTTTTAGCAGAAATGGGCTGTTGCATTCATTTGCATCCCTTTAATACACCAAGAGATTATGGGAGTGGGATGAGGCTCAGTGGAAGGAAAAAGGAGAAGCTCCAAGTTTTTTTTAAAAAAATTAAAATTTAAAATTTTGATTTTTAAATTATATTTTTAATTTTTAAAAAATATTATTTTAAAATTTTATTTTAAAAAGTCACATCTTACCATGTAAATGTACATGTAAATGCACGTAGGTTGTGTATATGATATTATAATTAAAATATATAATTTTAATTTTTTAGTTGTTTATGTCACAACTATTACCATTATATTCAGTGATATATGGGAATTACAACTTATGGGTAATATTAGTAAAAAAAGACATTGCTAAGGACTCTGTGTGGTGTGGTATTATATGAGGTCAGTTGAGGGAGGGGGTGACACCTTTAGCTTACAGTTGTAAACCACTTAGACACTGTTAGTTCAGTATGAAGCAGAATATAAATGAAGCCATTTGTTTTTTGTTTTGTTTTTGTTACTGCACTGGGTGATGCCAACCCTAGTAATACCACTGTGCTTTGGGTCTCACTTTGGGAGAAAAGGGAGATAAAAATCAACTAAATAAATAAAAGTAATTCTTCAAACATCTGAATTTAACCACTCTGAGATGATGGTCAGAGCCAAAGTTATTACCAAGTTAGTAATGATCAGATCTGTTTGTTTCCAATCCATGTTATGTTTGTACATACAGTTGGTCCTCTGTATCCACAGATTCTTTCCCTTTGTTAGTGAACACAGTAAAGAATTTACAGATTGCAGTCCTTGAACAAGGAAATTGTAATGGAAGAGAAACAGTGGAATTGAATTATATTCACAGATTCCAGTCTATTAGCAGAGATATGAACAAAGATGATAGTTTCATGGCACGTTGCTTACATTAATAAAAGAATCCTTGCTACAGCATATATGGTAGGACCTCCATATCCATGGATTCTTTATCCAAGGATTCAATCATCCATGACTTGAAAATATTTTACAATATATATATATATATATGAACATAGTCTTAATTGTGTTCTTGATTCAGTAGCATTCTGACAGACATAATTGTCTCCTGAAGACAGTAGCAAGAAAGAAATGACAAAAATGTACCAGTTGACAATGACAGTAAAGCCATAGCTTCACAGAAAAGATCTAAGGCCTTTACAGACTGTTTATTTTTAAAGCAACAAAACGATTTCCCCTTTAGTATTATGTAGGTGAACCAGCACTAATAAATAGCTCTAAATCCCAGGCGGTGGTTTCGAGATATGGAGAAAGGTCCAAAAAATTATTTGTCACCAAAGGATAATTGGTGGTTAAGACAGATAAGTTGAACTAGCTAGGTCTTGTCTTGTGTGATTGGTCTCCTCATTACAACTAAACTAACGTTCCTGGGGATTACTTCATTTCACTCCCCTTTTCTCTCTCTCCTAGCAATAGTCCTGCAAGTAATCTTTCCAGCTCTAGATTCATAATTTATTTAATTTCTTTGCATCATGGACCTCTGAGAATCCAGTTAAAGCTGTGGACTCTTTCTCAGAAAAATGCACATAAACGCAAAATTTTGCATAAAGTGTACAGAACATTGATTTCTTTCACACATGCTAGTCTGGAAAGAAATGTTACAATGAACACTTGAAAATACTAATTTTTTACCTTAAAATTCCACTGAAAGGAAACATGCAAAGTAACAGGGAGGAAACAGAAGAAAGTAGCTTTTTTTTCAGGTTCATGCACGGCTGAAATATATCCATGGACTGTTTCACGTCTGTGGTCCATGGAGCCCAGGTAAAGAAATCCTGCTTTGGATGAAGTTCCTATAAAAGAATCCTTTGCTCTAAATAGTTTTCTCCCTCCTTAATCAAGCATCTTCCTTTCATGTATATCTCACAGTAGTTGTAGTTGCTGCACAGGATAGGATAGGATAATTAACACTAGTATAAGAACTTGTTTTTTTTATAACAAAAGCAGGATACACACAGCAGTCCTTGAATTACACACTGGAAAATGTCTACAGAGACAGGGAATAATTTATTGCCTTGCAAATGATGCTTCATAAAATGGCAAGAGACTGAGGGGGTGGGGCAGGATGAGAACTACAATTCAGGTTTCCCATAACTGGAAAGTATACAACAAACCTTGTTGCTGTTTGAAGTTCATAAAGTATTGCAGGTTTGGGAGAGAGGTCTGCTGCTTGTCTCAAGCCAAATGTGATAGTAATAGACATGCAACAACTGCATAGCATTTGAACAGATGTGAATACTGTAGCTGAGGGAAAATGCAGACAGACTGCCTATGACAATACCAAGTAAGCCTCTCTCCATATCTGAGTCTAACCCTAATGTAATTCTGTATCAGTAACACCAGGGGCATAAGAGGTCTTTCTCAATGAGGACTCTTACCCCAGTGAGCTGCAGCAGCTGCAGAAGAGGAATTACTACTCCCTTCAACCACCAGAGGACTCCTATCTGCATTTTTTTAGTTCATGCTCCCCCATATACCTATCTGCTTTTTTTATTTCTTTCTTTGTTGTGCACAGACCAACAGGCAGATATATACACCACTGAGCCTCAAAATGCAGTCATCATGGAAATATTGTAATGGAATTAACCACCAATATACTCATATAATGTAGGAAACATGTAATAGTGCTTCACATGGATTGTTGGATTGATAATCATTTGGGTGGTCACACTGATGCGTGGAGTATGGGAAATAATTGTGGCCACCATTAGGGGGGACCTGACCTTCTGAGTTGTTACTATTTTTAATTTTCATGTCACCTTATTCTCAGTTTGAGACTCAAAACAGCTGACAAATTCTTTTAAAAACACATCATTTCAAATTCACAAAATGCAAAAGTTAAAACAAGATTAAATAATCAACAAATTTAAAACCAGTGTAGCCCAAAATCTATGTAGGGGAATTTTACTTTAGCTCAGAGTGGGTTAGGCTACAAATAAACCTTGAGACCGTCTCCCTTTTGTATACCAAGGGAAAGGTAGATTTAAAGGAATTGTGCAGAGGCAGAATTCTTATAATTAAAAGTTTCTTTATTGGGGGGAAATCACACAGCAAATTACTTACACACACACAAATTCATACAAGGCTCGGGAAATCAGGAATTAGCTTGGAAAAGTTTGGAGGCTGAACTAGAAGCAAACACAAGGCTTGCTTCTGGATCCATTTGGTTGATGTGGAGTGGAACACGGCCATTCCAATGAGCGGAGATGAATGAGCGTGCTGGAGCTAGTTGGGGTTCACAGAGACAGAGTGTTTCCATAGAATGCAAATTAACACTAAGCAAGGGTTTCAGGGACATTATATAGGGCAAATCTAGCCTCTGCTCAAAAGTGATTCCACATCTGTGGGTGAAGTCATGGTCTGGCATTATTCAAAATGGGAATGGGTGCTTGATTAAGCCCATCAGACTCATCCAGTGAGACATCCTTCTGATCATGGAAGTGTTAATGTCCCATTTAGAAACTCTCAAACTACCTGCTGAACCTGTCCTAGGGGCACTGTTCCCAAAAGGTCACAATAGGTTGACCTCGCCTAGGTGTGGTGTGTACATGTCTCCTCGCTTTGGTGATTATGGTGGACTGTGGCACGGTACATCTGGGGTCATGTGGAAAATTACACACACCAAAATCTCAGAATATCTCAATGTTGCTAACACCAGATTAAAACATATATCATCTCACACATACATACACACACACCAGCCCAACAATTAACAGGGTTTAGCACATTGTTTTGGTGAGAAGGGCCTTATATAGTCACCCAAAAGTATTTGCTGGTCTATGAAAGAAAAGTACAGAGGGTGTCAATAACTTCTCTAGGAAGAGAATTCCAGAGCCCAGGATCAGCCACTGACCCTTTTCCCTTGTACCCACCAGATGTACCTGCAAGGATAGTGTGTCAGAGAGAAAGTTGTCCCCAGCAGATCTCAAAGTACAGTCTGGTTCATAGGGGAGAATACAGTCCTTCAAAAAAAAAAACAACAAACCTGGATCTGAGCCGTGCAGGGATTTTTAGGTCAAAACCAGCATTTTGGATTGTGATCAAAAATGGACCGGCAGCCAGTGAAGATGTTGCAACATGGGAGTTGTATGCTTCCTGTTCCTGTTACTGACCCCAGTTGTTACTTTAGGCCAGTTGAAGTTTCTGAACACTTTTCAAAGGCAACCCCACAGAAAGAGCAGGCTACAGTAATCCAAATGAGAGGTAAGTAAGCATATAGGGATGGAAAGAATATTTCATTATTTGTTTTTTTACCCCAAAATTGGTTTCCTGATGCTTGACGAGATGTCAAGAACAATACGGAGGTAAGAGCTTTGCAGTTTTCACCCAGCATTTTCACCCCTCCAACGTTTCAGAAACTTATTCTGTGCAGAAATATACAAATGGGATTTGGCATGAAAATTGTGAGTATTTTTGGGGGTGGGGATCACATTATTTATAAAAAAATGTCACTGTTTCCAGAAAAACACATGGTTTTTTATGCCTAAAATCATGATTTTTTTACACAAAACCCAGAATACCTGTCTCTACAATGTGGGTTTTTGCAAACTCTGTTTTTCATGAAAGCCTGTTTTTCACATGAAACCCACAATTGTTATGCAAAACAACACTGATTCAGAAATCTACATGGGTTTGTGTGTGTGTGTGTGTGTGTGTGTGTGTGTTCCAAAGTGCTGGGTTGTTTTTTTTTTTTAAAGAAACAACAATTTTATACAGAAGGTTGATATTTTGGAAATGGCTTTTATCATGAAATACTAGGGGGATATTAGCATAGAAAGCCCATGTTTATTTTTGAACAGAATAATCTCCTGAAACACCGTGTGTGTGTGTGTGTGTGTGTGTGTGTGAATGTTGACAGATCTGTGCAAAAACATCAGGTTTCTCCTGTAGCATCTTTGCATGTAAGGATGAATTGGTTCAATATTCTTATCCCTAGGAAAATGGGAAGCATTACACACAAACGCTACATAATTTTCTGATTCAAATTAAAATGTATTTTCTTTAAAAAAATATTTCAGTTGATGACTGAACTGGTGGGGGAGCTATCTTGGTTTATCGGTGATCCAAAGATGATGCCAACTATGGCTCGTTACCTAACTCTAAATCAAATTAAGATTGTGCCCCATTGTAAGGAGAGATCAGGAAGGGGAGATACACTGGCATTAATAAATTATCCACCATTATTTGTCTTGTCATTGAGGGAAGCCTGATGTCAAACTACTCTGGATGTACTCTAAAATACAATTTCAAAACAGCTTGGTTGAATGAGCAATAGAAAGAGAAGCTGCAAGAGGAAAAGAAGCAAGGAAGAGAAAAATGGAACGCTATGGAAAGTGGGAAGGGGAGGATGGTACACATTTCCTTTCAGCACTGTAACTTCACAGTTTCATCCCACAAAAGGACATTACTTAACAACCAGTGGGTGAAATTTCTGCTTCTATGATCAAGAGAAAGGTTATGAACAGGTGGTACTACACGCCAGCAAGAATTGCCAAATTATATAAATTGGGAAATAGCAACTACTGGAAATGTCAAAAAGAAAAAGGATCTTACTTTCACATGTGGTGGACATGTCCAGTAATAAAAAATTATTGGTTGAAAATACATAAAAATATCAAACAAATTCTAAAAATTGACTACTCTTTTGCACCTGAACTGTATTTACTAAACATGACCTCGATCATTGATACTGTGAATGAGAAACGTTATTGGAGGGTAATACTGAATTTAATAACTTGCGCCAGAATTCTGTTGGCAAAGAATTGGAAATCATCTTATATATCCACTACTGACAATTGGTTTCTAAAGATTTTAGAAGTTAAAGGTATGGACTGTTTAACGGCATTACTTAATGATGATTCTAAGGAAATAACTGAAAGGAAAAAAGAATGGGACCCAGTTAAAAAGCATTTAGCCACAAGATGGGAAATGGAACTATAAGGAAACGGTATACTGATAGCAAGGTATGTTCGGAGGGGGAATTAGACAAGCAAATAAAGAAATGTAAGGTTTAACACCAAATATAGATACCTTAAGATAAACAAAATCAGGATATTCGGACTAAGTGGTATCTATAACACTGATAAGGAAGGGTTTGGATTAATATAGTCCAGATCTGAAGACTGTTGAACAAGATAGATTCATATGGATGTTTATAATATAATTTACAAGTTTTATATTGTAGGTCATGTTTTTTCTTTCACTATCGGTTACTGTATAGTTTTCACAATATTCAATAAAGACTTATGAAAAAAAGAAATTTCTGCTTCTAAAGGCACTAGAGCCCATCTGATCTTGAAAGCTAAGCAGGTCAGCCATGGTTAATACTTGGATGGGAGCCCATAAATGAATACCAAGTGCTATAAGCTATATTTTAGAGGAAGTAACTGGCAAAACCACCTCTGAGTATTCCTTCCATAGGAAAACCCTATGAAATTCATGAGGTCAGCATAAACTGACAGATGATTTTCACACACATACACTATTGAAAAACAATCACTGAAGTCAACCTCAATGCTAAATGCCAAGTTGCTAGGAAAACAAAACCTAAGCTACCAAGATATGACATGGGGCATACCCAAAATGTGTAAGATGGTATATATGAATGTGTGTGTGTGTTATCAATATTCAAATATAACATCTCACACCTTTTTGAATAAATAAATACTATACCAAAAGAACCAGAGTAAAATGGGGACAAGTACAAGAAATTGCTAAGAAAAGTAGAACACATAAGCATTCAAAATGCAAGCACATCAAGGTAGAGTTATCTTGAATGTAAAAGTGAAACCATCTTGGCTGGCTGACCTTAATGGCCTTGACATCTCGTGTGCAGGCACAGGAACCTGTTAACAATCAGAGTAACATATCATGACATATATTTATTTATTGGATTTGTAGCCTGCTTTTTCCTACAACTGGACCTCAGATTGCTTTTGTGTTAAATAATAAACACAGTTCGTAAACCAACATGAATAAAGATGGCTAAAATATTACTAAATCAGAAATAAAAACAAAGGTTAGAATTGCCTTTTAATGCATGATCTAACTGCTGAAGATCAACCAATTGTTTAAAGGCTGTCCAAAGACCTGTTTTCTTTATCTTACAAGGATATACTAGCCCCTTACCTAAAATGTAATACTTGGTTGGGATGAGCCAAAGTTGTAAGCCATCCTGAGTCTATGTAAGTGTTGAAAATGTGGGATAAATCATAAAGCAATAAATTTGAGTGCCATATCAACAAATGCCCACAGACTATCAACACAATATGTTATGGCTGGTCACTTGAAGGTATGTTCTTCCGCATGGAACATGGTTTATTCCTAAATATTTTTGCATTGGGTTGTAGAATACAGAACCCTGGCTGATGTCAAGTGTGAAACTCACACGGCTTTACTAGCTTCTTTCATTTTTAATTTTGCAATATTAAGGTTGCAGCACTTTCTTTGGTTTTTGAGTGTAACAGTGTAACAGTATACAAACAGCATTTAGCATTTACATTTCTATACGGATTAATAGTGAACTAAGCACTTTCTAAGCAGTTTACAATCTGTAAGCCAATTGCTCCCAACAAGCTGGGTACTCATTTTACCAGGATGGAAAGATGGAAGGCTAAGTCAACCTTGGACCCCTGGGATCGAACTCACAATGTTGTGGCTGCCGTATCGGCCGCCAGGTCTCTATAACAACACTAGTATGTCTAAAACTTTGATGGACCTAGTTAAAAATGTGTAGGTATGTGTAATTAGTTTCTTCCCCCCCCAGAATAAACATAGTTACATTACAACAGGGGTGGGCAAATTGCAGCCTAGGACCTCTCAGAAACCCCTTAAAGTCTCATCCCCTTTTGTTAATTCAGGCTAATTTTGAGGCTTTTTTATTTTTTTGTGGTATGCCTGTATTAATTTAATAATATAATAATTGAATTATTCTATCCCACTTTTCCACCAGGACAGGATCCCCCTGGAATCGGAAACAAGGCAGATTAAAAAAAAATTAAAAAATAAATTAAAATCTTATTTTACACAAGTTAAAAAAAAAAGAATTAAATAATAATGGCTGGCATCCTGTTGATTGTTGTTGCATGCCTTCAAGACATTTCTGACTTACAGCAATCCTAAGGAAAACCTGTCACAGGGTTTGGCTTGGCAAAACTTCTTCAGAGGCAGTTTGTCTTTGCATTTCTCTGAGGATGAGAGATTTTCTTGATTTCCATGTCTGAGCAGAGATTTGGACCTTGGTCTTCAGAATCTATTCAAATTCAATCATTTGCTAAATAATGAGTCAAGCCATAGGTAAATCCCATTGATTGAATGGGTATACTCTAATCAGGACAGGTTTCAGGCCTTTATAATTAAAAAAAATATCTTTATCATTTTAAAAACCATGGTTAAAACGGTTAAAAACACATTTAAAACATAACTACTAATAAAAAGTTTAAAAAGCAGCACTCCAAACACACTACTACAATATAATTTATATTTCTTATAATTGTCATAATTTAGTTGTAACCTTTCAAGTACTTTTTTGTTGTGAGGGCTGAGGCAATGAAAAGGTGGACAGCGAGTGTATTTTGTACCAAAGGCTTGCACAATCTGGTAACATGTCACTTTTTAAAAGAAACCACTAAAAATAACTTTAGTTGCTCTTACAAAACAAGGTAGCTTTTTTATTTTTAAAATGTAAGTGGAATTATAGAATCAGATTTTTCATGTGCAATAAGAAAGGAGATATCTTGTGCATCTGGAATGTTTCAAACAGCAGAGGACCACTGGGAACTGATGTATCACTGGTGTGTCTAGCATCTCTCCCTTCCTTATCTACAATGTCATCCTCTGCAGTTCATAACAAAACCTTCACATACTATGATCCTGTCAACATGACCAATTCCTGACAAGCTGGGCAATGATAGTGATTTAGCTATAAATTGAATCTCTATGGGATAGTATTAATGATTGCCTCCTCTTTCTTTTGCTATCATTTCCAGCACTCTCGGCTATAGGTAACTGATACTGTGGGGAGAGAAAAGCAAAGTGGCTTTGTTGTGCTCACTTGTTCAGAGATGACAGGTATCCCTTGCCACACCATGACTACATCTAATACTAGCTATTCACCATATTAGATGTTTGCAGCTCTAGCAGTTGTGGTGCCATGGTTGGGAGAATAAACATATTTCATAGCATTGGTCTGTGTTCAGGGTTATATATAAAACGAATCTGAAAACCTGTGGATGGACTCAAATTTTTCTATAGATAGTTTATTCTGAAATGTTAGCTATGGAACTAACAACAACAACAGCAATAACTTCTTCTTCTTCTTTTCTTTTCTTTCCCCCCCTTCTTCTTCCTCTTTTCCTGCTGTCCCCCCCAAAATTGGGACACAAAGTGGCTTACAAATTAAAACAGTACAATTAAAAACATACAAAAGTGCACATTAAAATAGAATTGAACTATTCCAATATTAAAATATCATTCATGAAAAGAATAAAATGCAGTCAAAAGAATAAAGCAATTATGAACAGTACACATTAAAACAGTTAAAATACTAAAACACATTAAAACAATAAAAATAAAACTATATACGTATCCTTAAAACTTCAAAAGCCAGCACCATATGAAGGTTACAAAATGTTACGCATGCATGCAGCCTGCATTTTCTCCAGATTATGATATTATTTTAGCAGCACCCCTGTCACAAATATACTGGTGCTACAATTAAAGCAATTTTGTTGTTAAAATCAGGGTTGATAACAATAATTTTTTAAAGAAAAAAATTAAAAAATATATTTTAATTTTTTATTCTTATTAGAATCATGACCAAGATGCTGCATCATGAAATATGTGTCTGTCATGTAACTGTGTCTCCTGATGTTATCCTCCCTAACCCACCTTGTCAACCACACAGGCCCCCAATACAATCATATCTGGGTTGTCAAAGAGTAAGAAGATTGGTGGGCTTTGTTTTCTTTTAGTTAGATGCACTGGGATAGGCGCTAGCAGGAACCTCCAGCTCATCCCGCTAAAAGAAAATGGATTGACGTGTCACCACTGATCCCCTTGCTCTCTGACAACCTGGCAATTGTTGTGTTGGCAGCTTTGCAACTTAAAAGATGAGGTTTTTGAGGGGGCATTTGGTCATTTTATGGTTGGAAGTTAATATGGTCATCACTGTTCTGCATGTCCTCTGACAGACTTGCTTTTCTCTAGAGCAAAGACGGAGAAGGGCAGTCAATAGAGAATTTGTGGCATATCCAAACCAAGCCTTTATCTTCCCAGTATAATTATTTGTGTTGAGTATTCAGTTCATGGGGATGGTTGTTTTACAGAGAGACAGGACACTGAACTAAGAATTGCAGTTTGGTTTTACTGTATCAAAAGTGCTATATCAGAAATTATAAATTAATTAACTAGGCATTATATAATACTGTTCATAACTTTCAGTAATACAGTGGTACCCCGGGATACGAAAGCACCGCCTTACGAAATTCCCGGGATACGAAAAAAATCAATAAGAAAAAACTGTTCCGGGTTACGAAAAATTTTTTGGTGCTTTTCGGCGCTATTTCGCACGAAATCGCGGCTTTTCCCCATTAGCGCCTATGGCTTTTTCGGCTTACGAAGCATTTCGGGTTACGAACGCGGCGGCGGAACGAATTATTTTCGTAACCCGGGGTACCACTGTATATTAAAATCTTTAAATCAATACATAAACAATAAATAATTAAGGCTTTAAAGAAAGAAAAAACACCAGAGGAGGAAAAGGAGGAGGAAAGAAAGCAAAGAACATCGAAGCACACAATGATTTAGATTCAAATTTAATCATACACAGAGAAGACATATTGAAATAAATGGTATTAAAATTAGTTGCCACAAATGCAAGTCCATTAATTTCAATGGGTATAATCTTATTATTATTATTATTATTATTATTATTATTATTATTATTATTATACTTTATTTATACAGCTCTAGATTTACACAGCACTGTACATACAATCAGTAAAATCAATAAAAATAAAACCTGCCAATGGTGTACATTTTACAGGATAATAACAAAATACATATAAAACAATATATAATAATACAAGATAGAATTAGATAAAATAAGTAGGCAACAAATTAAAAACATCAAATATAAAATATAAGATCAAATATCAGATAAATATGACTAAGGGGTGAAACAGACAGGCCAAATAAAGCGGTTTCCACCTGCTTTGAAGGTGGGGCATTTAGATGACACATGTCTCCAAAGTGGGCAGAAACCAGATTGAAGACGTGCTCCGTGGCTAAATACCAGAGCAAAAAGAAGGGTCAATAGTCCAACTCAAGATGGAAAATGTGCCCCTTTGACCCTGCATATAAGCGCCCCGATGTGAGAGTAGTTCTGAAGGAGTGATCCAACCTAACCCTAACCCTAAAGCTGCATATAAATACACCAGTGCAAGTGCACATTAAAAAAAGTCAGAGCCGGCATATCCAAGTGGTGAGGGTGGCAATGCCAAAAAGTGAAAGTGTGACATCACTAATAGATATAAGTACAACATACACAAAACAGACAGTCCAAAAGGGGACATGAGGTGTGGACATGACTGTGCTTTGCTGGGCACACCAATGCTCCAATGTACTGGTGGAGGATTGCAGGTGGGACTGTGTGGCTGATCAATACAGCAGCCTCACAATGGGATGGCATCTAGGCAGCAGGCAGTCACCAGTGGTGTGTTTGTGCAATGGTGTGTATGTGTGTATGTATGGTGAGGAGGCAACAAAAATAATTACCCAGGAGCATGGCTTGACACTATGCTGTACACTGAGGCTGTGTGCATTTGGGCCACCTTGCTTCTGAAAAATGCAGGTTCCAGCTGCGTTTTCCTGCCTGTCTGTTCCGGGCCTAAGTCAGAATCTAACTGATATCATCTTAAATAAATAAATAAATAAAATACTACCATATGTATGTGCACAAACTGACCTCATGTATAAATCTAGGAAAGATTTAGGGCCAAAATCATGGAGTTTGATATGATCCATGGATAAGTCGAGGGTAAAACCTAGGGGAGGAGAAAGTTTTAACATCAGATTGAGAAGGAAGGAAGTGGAGGGAAATGCGGTTGTTTGGTGGTCAGAGAGATCCAGAGGAGGATGGGGAGATGAGGTTTTAACATCAGATTGACAAAGGAATCACCACACACTCTCACACACTCACTCACATTCACATTCCTGCCTCAGCCACTCTTTCAGAAATCACTGCCGTGGCACGAAGAGTAGGGCATTGGGGCTGCTTTTTTCAGGACCTTTCTAAGTAGTATTACTGTTTGTTGTTGTTGCTAACTGCCTTCCAGTTGATCTGGCCCTTTGGAGACTGTATTGACCTGTATATAAATCAACCCTGGATTTTAGGTTCAATTTTTGGGCATAACTTTTTTGACTTATAGTCGAGTATATATAGTAGTCACAAGATCAGCCAATGTAGAACTAATCTTGCCACCAGCAGAAGACAATACACACACACACACACACACACATATATTTACATATATATGCCACATTAGCCCATCAGTGACCTTTTCCATTGCTACTCTTAATTGCAAATGTTGGGTACTTCTTTGAATATAAAGCCCTATTAATACATCCCCATTCTGAATCCCCAGTCCATACTTTGTTAAGCATTTTAAGGACTAAGATGTTAGATGCTAAGGCATGTGCTCTGTTGCACCAATGACTTTGATGCTGATGCTGCTCAAACATTAGCTAAATTGTCCACAACATGAACATGTTTTGAAAACCACAAATATAGCAGTTTCCCTTTTGCATAAGTCTTGTGTAAGCATCCCTTTGGCTATAGCATTTCCTTGATATACAGTACAAACATGTACAATGTGTCAATATGAAATATTTATTGAATACATTTTCTCTGCATCTGTTTACAACTTACATTGATATTTCATAGTGTTGCAGCAGTAACAAGTATGTACTAGGTCATAGTACTGTACATGATGTTCTTTTAGTGTAGAATTAAATACAGTATATGTATATATAGGATACAGTGGTACCTCGGGATACGAAATACCCAGCTTACGAATTTTTCGGGATACGAATAAATCCCATAGGGATTTATTGTTTCGGGTTACGAAAGTTTTTTCGGGTTACGAAAAAACTCCAGCGCTGTTTTAAATGGAGCCGCGGCGGAGCCGCGGCTTTTTTCCCCATTAGCGCCTATGGGTTTTCGGCTTACGAAGGCTTTTCGGGTTACGAAATTAGCCGCGGAACGAATTAATTTCGTAACCCGAGGCACCACTGTACTATGATTGGGGCTCTTTATGTACACTAATATATATATTGTAAAAAATAAATAAAACCCATTATATTTTAGGAAAAAGCTTTAAAGCATGTGTTGCAATAATACATAACTTAGGAGTCATTCCCACTACAATTTGAAGCGAATCCTGATCTGGGCTATATGATCCTCATTCCCACTTGAACCTGCTTCCGATCCACATTGGATTGATTCCAGTTGGGGTGAAGTGGGGCAAACTGTCCTGGACTGCAGCCAGCATTCACAGACATACGCTGATAGGAATGACTTAGCTCAGCAAGTGAATGCAAACACAAACCTTGCAAGGATTCAGTGTGAAAGCAGTCCGAGAAGTCAAGCCGAGGTCAGGGACCAGAAGCCAAAGCAATCCGAAAGCCAAGCCGAAGTCAGGGTACTGGGAGTCAGAGTGGTCAAAACAGTCCGAGGTCAAGCAGCCAGAAGATAACAAGGGTCCGGTCCGAGGTCAAGCAACAAGGAATCAAGGTACAAGAAGCCAGTGCTAGCAGCAATCACGCCAAGGGATCATACAATAAACTCTGGCAACAGTGAAGGTCTCTCAGCAGTTTAAGTAAGGGAAACTCTCCCCCATGCCACCTGAGGCTGGTTGGCTAATTGCCTCTCTGCAATCCTCCTGGATCTGCGCCTGCAAGCACTCTCAGCCCTTCTCTCTCTGAACGTAGGCACCTCCAGACAAGCTTCCTCCCCAGAGTCACCACTAGGCTGTTGCACCATAGGAGGCTCATCCTCCTCCTCATCCTCCGAGAGCTGATCTTGGCTGGCCATGACACAAACGCAAAACCCCCGGGGTTTCTTGATAGTACTTTCAAAGAGGTTCTTTTCTGAAGAATTGATTTTGATTTGTGTCCAATAAGTGGGAACGCCACATCAGAATCAATTTTTTTCTGAGGGGAGGGACAAATGGCCGAGGGGGTGTACCCATCAGAGATGTCACACCACATGCTGTTTTTTTTAATTAAAAGTAATCTCGCTGTGCTGGCTGTGTGCCATAATAAATGAATTAAAAGTGATCAAAAATCGATAGATTGGTCAAGCAACTACTTGTGAAGGCAGGTGGTTACTTGACCAATCTATCGATTTTTTGATTAATTTCTTTTTTAAAAAGACTCCTGCCATGCCTGGATTGAGCGATCCAAAAATGGTGGGGGTCCCCCCTCCTCTCTACCATGCCTGGATCAAGTGATCCAGACATGGCAGGGATCTTTTGGGGACCCACAGAGGTCCCCCTCCTCTCTGCCTTGCCTGCATCCTCCCCAGCATACTCGCTGAGCTTCGCACTCTCTCAGCCTCCCCCCCCCCCTCAAATTTGCAAGCCGGGCTGTTGCTTACATCACAGATGATTGACAGGTGGTTCTGAAGAAGAGCTGCCAGTGAGGATGACAATTGTGCCAAAAAAACCACACAAAAAAACAATTCCACTCCAGTAAGGAAAAGATCCCCTTTCATGGTGGGAACAGGGGACTTTTAGAACTGCTTTCCAAACTGGGTCAAGGGCGAATCAGGAAGCAATTTATCCTGCCAGTGGGAATGACCTCTTAGAAAAATATGGACAAGAATGCAATTTTTGCTCAGGATAATTTGAAAGATAAAAAACGGTTAGGTTGTAGAGATAGGAGCGGGTGAATATAAGACTAAAAGAAAAATGGGAAGGGAGGAAGTGAAATGTCAGTATGCTTCTGGTATGAATTCATAGACTTAGGAATGAAAAAGATGGGCATCCAGGAGCAATCAGAAACCACTTCCAGCCTGATCACCTTGGGGCCATGGCAAATACACACCCTGGTCCCAAGGGCACCTCTTGCCACAATCCCAAAGGCAAGGAGCAGAAAGAAGGAGCTTCTTTTGGGGCCATTTTTGGGCTATGTCAGATGGCTGCGGTATGGCCCCGGGGCAGCTTCTGGGTGCTCCAGGGGCATGCATTGTGTAAACACCAGTGCTAGCAGGCCTGTCCACCTGTTTTGGGCCATATAGAGTTTGAAGGGAACATTAAGCTGCTTCTGCTTGTGGTTACTTTACAGCCCTAAACACCTTGATAACTAAACACTGATTTCCTGGTGGCTTGAGGGTGTGGCATTTAGATGCCAAACCCTCCAAGACTTCTTGAATCTGTCCAGTCAATCAGGGGTGGCTTCAAGACATCTTTAGGGCATAGCCACCCTGGAGCCAAGGTGTCTTGGACAGGGCTGCTTCAAGCCATCCCTTCGTACACATCTGTTTCACCCCTAAACCTTGATAACTAAAGGGTTGCTTCTCCCTATATACTGTAAATATGCTTGGGGACAAGTCTTTCTTCCTCTGTGTGAGGACAAAGAACAGGGGCCTTCTCAGCTGTGGCACCTCAATTGTGGGACATCTTCTCCTTTGAGGCCTGTTTGGAATTCAAGCTGACTTCATTCCAGCTCTGAATATAACCATTTGTTTCCATTAAAGAATTGATACTGAATTGATTTATCCCCAAATGGGCATACATATGGTTTTTAAACTGTTTTAACCTTTTAAACCTATGTTAACTTGTTAACTGTTTAATATGCTTTAAGTCTGTACATTGTTTTTTGTGGTTTTAAATTCTCAAATCTATTAAACTGCTTATTTTACTTGTAGGGTGTCATTCTATTTTATTCTATTCTATTTATTTCATTTATCCATAATGTACCTTAAAAAGGCCAACATTCCATATATACAAACTTACACATACTTACATTCATATACTTACATTCATTCTTTTAAACCCCATCACCTCCTTTCCACCCTCCACTCATTGTCTCCCATTCATCTTTTTACAATCTTCCATACCATTTCCTAAGGCAATGAACAATTGTTCTTGCTTCTTATTTCTTCACCAGTTGCTATATTAATTTTATCATCAGAAACAATCAAACAAACAAACTTACTTGTTTTCTCCTTACCTTCATTTAGGAAAGGCGTATATCTGTTTTTACTAGTTTTCTACTTCATGTCCTTCTTTCTGAATTCTATTATATAACTTTTCTTTTTTCTTTTACTTTCCCCACAATTTGATTACTTTTTTCCATTTTGTTTCATAAATTTGAATTGAATTATCATTTATGTACGTTGTTAATCTACCCATTGTAGCAAGGCTGTTTGCTGATATTCTGTGATATAGGGCAAGAGATAAATATTTCAATAAATAAACATGTGCATACATACATAGATAACTGATAGATCGACTATCCCTAATTTCCTTGAAAAATAGCTTTTGCCTTACACATGGGCAGCTGCAGGGGAGTGTTAAATCTCTTTTAATTCTAGATAGGCTAATTTTCTTTCACTTTGTAGTTTCAATCTAGAGAGGTATTTTTGACAAAAGAGGAGAAGTGAATCTTTTTGGGAGGGAACTGAAATGAGGCCATGGCATCAGTCTGCCTCTTAGCGGAACAAAGCTTGTGAACATCTGTGTAAAACTAATGCTTTAATGTTAATTGAAAAATTAATTCATTACCATCGATCCTCATATTGAATATTTTTAAAAATGAATTCATTATATTAATTGTGGATAATGTACCGGTGATTCATTTTTTAAAGTTATGCACTCAATTAAAATGAGTAAAAATGGTCTTCACTCCCTAGGAGCAATGAATTAAAGTAATATTAAATGTTAGCTTTCATTTAGACCATTAATATCATTGACAACTGAGCAATTGAAATGACTCCTGAAATGTAAAAAATTGTAAGGAATTATGAATAATGAATTAATATTTAATTGATTAGTTAGGATTCTGTTCCACAGACACTTGTAATGATTTTGCCGAGTCCTAAGGCAGGCCCAACAGATATCTGAGTTCCTTCCTTTGTCCCCTTGGGCATCTTCCTCTTTCCTCCCTTCATATGTGTTATTTTTCAATCAAGTTCTGGGGAGACACACAGCAATATTGCACTCCACCTTAAATTATATGCATTTTTAACTCTTCTCTCCTTTTTGGGTCTCAGTTATTCCTAAATATGTCCCAGCCTACCACAGTTCTTCCATGATCAGCTGCATCAGCCTTGTCTGCTTGAAACAATGCTCACCATAGACACTGTGGTTATGCATTCAGTACAGAAAACTGGCCCGATATCCAGTTATGAACTGGTGAAGAGAAACCCTGAGGATTCAGGAAAGTCATTGCTCACTGTAATTTCCACCTGACTTTGACCAAACAAGAAGTGAATCCCTTTATTTTCTTTCTCCTCTGGAAGAAGTTACTATACTTGCTCTATTTCTCCCAATATCCTGCAAAATGTAACCCTTCTGTGTTGAAATGCAAGTTTTCTCCATTGTGCTTAGTCCTCCAAGCACTGTCTCACCACTTTCTCATTTTTTCTTCCTCTCTCTCTCTCTCTCTTTTTGACAAATCATACTTCCCCATGTTTTCTTGCTCTGTCACTTCCATCTTTTCTTGTTCTGTCACTGTTATTAGGAATGGTGTACTAGTCCAAGATAAGGGAAGATGTGTTAACCAATCTATCATATCCCCCGATGCCACCCTGAGCACATCTGATCTTGGCTGCCTTCAGAAACTAAGCAGAGCAGAGTCATACCTTGGATGGGGGATCACAAGGAAATACCTAGTTTCTGCAAGTAGGACTCATAAAAATAATCCTATGGAGAGCTGCTGTCAGCCAGAGTTGATAATGCTGGCCTACATGAACCAATGATCTAACCAGTATAAGGCAGTTTTCTATGCTCTTAATCTTCTTTCTGAAAATATTTATTATGAAATCAAAATTCTTTTTTGGTTTTTTAACCAACACACCACATTGTTTACCACATGTGCACCAAAGATTCAAGTAGTTTAAGCACATGTGTACAGATGCATGTTCACATGGACATTTGATGGAAGACATGGGGTAATGTGTATGTGTATTTTCCCCAGACCTTGGAAAGTAACTTTTAAAAGGTAGTTCATTCCCATTGCTCATCACAGTGTTTTTTAAAGATTAAGTTGTAGTCATCATTCATTACAGTGACAAACTGTTAAACTTGAATGGTTTTTTTAGCTTAGATTTTTCTAACAAAGCCTTTTACTTTGATAAATAAATGCCATAACACTCAAACAATCCCTGTAAAAATTCTTTGAAGCATCTACAATGTCTTTAAAATAACTTTTAAAAAGTAACTAGAAAATTCTACTCTTTGCAGAAAAAGTAGTTTCTATTTGTGATGCCATATTGAAATGTAATTTTGTCATAGCCTGGTTACCAAAAATTAACTTGTTATAGGTAACATTTTTATTTGTACCTTGTTACTTTCTAGCTCTGATTCTGACCTGGGATTTTTGTCCCTATGTATTACATGCCTTCCAGAAAAGTGATCTAGATTTAAGACATTATGACTCAGAAATGTGGAGTAGACTTTTTTCCATGGAGAATTTTCCTGTGCTATATTTTTCTGTGGAAAAATTTCTACTATCCACTTTTATTTGTCTTTTTCATTGTTGAAGCATCTGGGGAAAAGTCCTTCACATTATTGCACTGGAATGCTTTGAGCATCCTCAATATTGTTATTGTCAGGGCGCCTAGAATATGATGTGGAAAATTTTCCATGGAAAATTATAATATCAAACATAGCCTGTTGTACTGCAGTCGATCATGCTAAATGGGCTAAGTATAGGATATGAAGTTCTAGTGTTTTTTTTTCTAATGAGACAAGCATTGACAAACCAAACTGTTCAAAAGAACAGACTGACAAATTAACGCACTGCTAAGCTTGTTTTCATTATACAAAATTTCTTGCTTCTCAATCAGTTAAAAGTACAATTAGTCAAGCCAAACGTGATATGTTGCCTGTGCCCACATATTTACATACCTCCTTTAGTGAATTTATAAAATGTTATAACTAGTTACACTGAATCAATTTTTTTCTCAATTTGAAATGTAACTGATAAGTAGTAGAAAAAGTGAGTGACTAAAGGCACTACAGTTACAACCTCAGTAAAAGAAAGAAAGTGTATGACCTTTTCAAAAATGTGTTCTTTCAGATATCGTAATTATATATGTCTATGTGTATGTATATACAGTGGACCCTTGTTATACGCTGGAGTTTGGGTCCAAGATCCCCTGTGGATAACAAAATCTGTGGATGCTCAAGCCCCATTAAATATTATGACATAGCAAAATGGTGTCCCTTATAAAAAATGGAAAATCAATCACAGACAGACAGACAGATATATATATATCCCACCTCTCCCTCTGGATCGAGGCGGAAGTACAACACAAATATAAAATTACAAGTAATTAACAAAGTTAAGAAACAAATAAAATTATTTTTTCAAGAAAATATTAAAGAGGGAATGCCGATGCACATAATTTGGGACGCAGGTAAACCGGTTTTTAGGGGGATATTAATGCAACAGCATATGATTAAGAAAAGAAAGACAAGAAAAAAGAGCAAGAACTATTGAAAATGCTGAAAGAAAAAGAACAAGAGGCCAAGAAAAATCCTAAAGATAAGGGTATTTTCCAGGATCTACAGTTAATTAAAAACAAAATTAACAAAAATATAATGCTGGAAAACACATTCTCATTATGCAAAAGACAAAAAAACAAAAAACAAACAAACCTTAAAAACACAGTAAAAAAACCTGTACATGTGTAATATCATATCCAATTCCTCATCGATGTTCCAATTGGAGTATCATCTTACACTGTTACAGCAGGTCTGGGGGATAGGCTCACCGGAAGAGATCCGTCTTAATTGCGTTCTTAAATGCATCTAAAGTGGTAATAAGACAGATCTCCTCCGGCAAGCCATTCCACAGCTTGGGAGCCATCACAGTGAATGCCCTGTGGAAAGTAGATCTTAATCTAGTCTTTGGACAATCCAATAGATTCTTCCCAGTAGTTCTGAGAGTGCGGGGCAGATTGTGTAGGGAAAGGTGTTCCTTCAAGTAACTCGGGCCCAAGCCATCTAGGGCTTTAATCTAGGTTTGATATTTGAAATTTATAATTTTTTGAACATTTTCAAACCGTGATGCTTGAATCCATGTATAAGAAGGGCCAACTACACACACACACACACACACACACACACACACACACTGTATATATGGAAGTATGTAGAGCCAGTGTGATGTAGTGGCTTAAATGCTGGACTACAACTCTAAAAACTAGTGTTTGAATCCCCACTTGGCCATGGAAAACCACTGGGTGACTTTGGACAAGTCACACTCTCTCATCCATAAATGAGGACAAAGACAAACCCCCTCCGAACCAACCTTTCCAATAAAACTCCAAGATACGCTTGCCTTAAGATCTCCATAAGCTGGATATGACTTGAAAGCACACAATAATAAGAGAAATATATGCTCTTCTCCTTACATTATTACAAATACCCTAATGAAATAAAATAAAAACCTAGCAATTCAAAAGCATGTAAAAATGCAAGTAGATAAATAGGTACCACTTTGGTGGGAAGGTAAGAGTGTTCTGTGAAGTCATGCTGGCCACATAATCACAGTCATATTTGACAACGCTGGCTCTTCGGCTTAGTAACAAAGATGAGCACCTCTTCCTACAGTCGACATGACTTGACAACCTTGTCAAAGGAGAATACCTTTATCTTTACCTTTATTTTTATCCAATAAATAATTTCTACATAAAGCTTTGAATGTGTTTGCATATAATAAATAAAACATGTTAGATAACATTACTGGGCCATTGGAAATCATTTTGATTTATGTTTTCTAGAAAACCCATGTTCATGGTCTAAAATGTACCAGGATAGGCATGCTCCAGACCATAGAGAGCCAGTGTATCCCATTTTGACTGCCTTTGGTACTCTGGGGGACCACCCCACAAAGTTATTCCTAACATTCTGGGAAACTGGAAGTGACATCTCATCACTCTTCACCAACTTTAGGGCCTTTTAACAGGGTTTAGGGTCTTTTGAGATGAGAGAGCCTCCCAACAGCCTTCCAAACACTTTTGAAGTATTTTGAAGCCGTTTCCAGCTGAGCCATCCATTTATTTTTCAGGATGCTGAAGACGTCGGGGGTAGTGAGGATCCCTTGGGAGTTCCTAAAATGCTCTCTGCATGTGGATTCAGTGTTAGGCCATAACAATTAAGAATATTGTGTGCAAGACAGCAGCCTTTGTTTCCCATATCTGTCTTGCCAATTTCACAAATCACATAGTTCTACTTCTAAGGACTGGGCTGCATGGTGAGAAGAAGGAGAGATTGACCTTGCAATAGAATAGCAATATATGTTAATACCTGATCAAGACACTGTGCTGATCACCTGTTGTCAGAGAAAGAGCTTCATTTTGGGTACTCTTTGATCCTATTGGAAAGGTGGTATATACAATTATTATTATTATTATTATTATTATTATTATTATTATTCTCCCTTCAGTTTGTTCCATTTTCTCTAACATGGGTCTGATTTTGAATGTATGAATAATTTGAAAGCTCTCCTGACGTTGAAAACAGTATAAGAAGGGGACTTCACAAGCTGCTTTACAAAGTCCTTGTATCATGACTCAAATGCTTCCCTGTACTTTTTGAATTAAATTGAGTGAATGGGAGAGATGTGCATTTCCAAATGATAAATAAAATCTATTATCACAAATATGGTTGTGACATTCATTGGCTATAAATCTGGATTCTATGTTCATAAATAAAACACCATTCGTTTATGAAACACATACTTGAACATATTCTATGTCCAACATGTTCTATGTCCTCAAAGAATAAAGAACATTTTATCATCATCATCATCGTCGTCGTCGTCGTCATCGTCATCGTCATCATCGGCCCAAAACAGACAGGCCAAATGATGTGGTTTCCCAACATGTTTGCATCATAGCGTTTAAATGACGCACACCCTGAATGAGATAGGAATTCACACTGATGCCATATCTTCAGAAAAGAACTGAGCCCAAAAAACCCCCCTGAAAAAGCCAATCCTTTTTGGTGGACTGATTCAGCACCATAGTGATGGCCTGGGTCAGGGCTGGGGGCATGTGGTTGCCGTGGCTCTGCTGCAGATGGTACCAGCATGGCCCCGCTGCGGGTATTTTTGGCCCATTTGTTTCAGGCTTTAGACAACATTAGACTGTGGCTGAGGTGATTATGAACAAGTTATCCACTGGCAGAAATCATTCCACTTCCAGCAATTCTTCAGGAGGACTATCAAAAGGGGTGAAACTATATGTGGGAAAGAATTCGATGATGTGCTTCCAGGGTATAAAAAAAGAAGACATGGGTCTAGTTACCTGGACAACAATGGTTGACAACACAGAGGGTGAACAAAGCTCTGCAGTATAGCATGGTGGGGCACATTTGCCGAGTTGCTTCAGCAATGGAAATGTGTTTCCTCTTTGTCCCTTTAGTACCTATTCAAAATCTGGGCAATGTAAAACTGAAAACTAGGTGAAAACAAGGTACCTCGGCAGAGGAGGAGATGTGGTGGCAGCACTAGCTGGCCCTTTCTTCCTAGCAATAGCAAGTACATTTCTATACCGCTTATCAGTGCACTTAAGCACCCCCTAAGCAGTTTACAAAGTATAAGCTAATTGCTCCCAACAATCCAGGTATTCATTTTAGCGATCTCGGAAGGATACAAGCCTGAGTCGAGCTTGAGCCCTTTTGCTGGTATTGAACTCGCAACCTTATGGTTTGTGAGTGAGTGGCTGCAGTACAGGCGTTTAACCACTGCGTCACCAGGGCTACTCATTGGAGGTAGCAGAGGAGCAGGAGGAGGCAGCAGTGCATCTTTGGTGACAGCCACACCTCTAACTTATACTCAGCCAAGCCACATGACATTCCTCTGCTAACCGGTTGTTGAAGCTGCTGCTCTGCCATGCCCTCTTCTTCACAGGGATGCACCCAGTTCAGTCACTTCACCCCGGCCTAGAGCCTCACCTCTCCATCCACCATCTCTTTTTCTGTGCACAAGCAGCAGCAGTAGCTCCAGGAGGCAGTGTCTCCATGAAGAAGCTGACCAAGGGCCAGGGCTCCACTGTCAAAACATCCTCCTCCTATTTATTCTGCAGCTACTCAACCAGGGCTGCACTGCTGCTCCTGCTCCAGTGAAGGGGAGAATTCATTGATGATACTGAAAGCTATTGAGAGATCTAGCAGAACCAAGAGGGACACACTCTCCCTGTCCAGTTCTTGACACTGGCCATCCCCAAAGGCCTAAAGCTAGATCATTCTGAACATCTTTGGACTGCGGGTACCTAAGAGAAATTTATTTTCCCATAAACAACTGCTCAACACCTACAATCATCATCAGAAGCCCCCCTGTGTCAGCCTAGAAAATCACCATCTGAAAATTACCAGGAAGAGGGCTTTTTCCATTGTTGTGTTCACTGTCTGTTTAGATCTTCTCCTCAGATACTGCTGGTATACTTCTGCTTGCATTTTAAAAATAAAATACCCTGGCATTTACAGATGGATACCTGCCATTTTGATTTTTCACCCATGACTACTTATTGTTTTAACTATAATGCATTTTTGGATTATAATTTTATCATTGTACCTTGCTTGCATATATTGTATGTGACGGGCAGTATATAAAACAAATGCTTGCTATAAAAACCTGAACCTGTTTGTCCTCCAAGGCCCTCTTCTGGTAGAGCTACTTTCTTCTTTTGGAACATTATGGCCTAACAGTTGGATTGTTCTGCCTTGTGCTATGGATTTGAATTGGAGTTTTCCATCCCTTGTTGACTGTAATAAGAATGGATAAATAAAGATAAAGCCTGATTTGAAGAAGAATCTAGAAATAAAAAGGATCTATGATCCCCTCACCAGCACCATTCTTATTCCAGTTTAGAACCTATAAGAAAATTTCACTTGATACATGCAAAATCCTTACAGAATGGTCATGACAGCTCAAGAACAGTAAATAAAAGGCTTTCTTTTCAAAATTGAGTTTCACTTTTGCTTAGGTTCCCCTCCCCACTCTATTTTCATCCACCTCTAGAGTAAATCCTTCTTTAAGCAGTAGGGTAAGTCCTTGAACTGGAAATCTCAGTCATCATTAGCTTGTGACACTCTGGAATTATTGAAATGGAGAAATTGGGTATCTGTGAATAAAGTCTGGGTAACTACGTTGGTTGCTGCCACATGATATGAAGAAAGATTAGGAAAGAATGAGCTGTGACCCAATTTACTTGCCTTATTGCTGACTCATAAATTTATGACAGGGAGGAGGGGCCTTTGCTCAGTTCCTCATACTGATTAGTTTGGAAAGGTGTAGGAAGTAGGAAAAGTAAGAAAAGAATGCAACTTCATATCTGAGTAATTTAGATTCTTCGAAGTCACAGATCCCTGAAACAAAATATCTAGTCCCCAGTGTGCACAGATGTACTCTGTATAGAGCTTCTGGGATCTTCTTGTTCACAGTGGCCTAGATCTTACTGAAATGTCTGAGCAGCACTATTTCAGACTGAGTTGTCTGGGGTTACATCACTGAATACCCTTTATGCAGAAGCCTCTTCGTGTAGAAAACAAAGACAAACAAGGAGTGTTCTCCCTGAAGTCTTCTATATGCAGGGATTTTATTTATTACTGTATTCATTTATTTATTGGCAGAATATTTTCAGTGATGTGAACCTCAACTTTGATCTTGACCCAGACAAATACTTACCAGCTCAGATGGACAGATGTCAGCTGTGAAGCTCCCAAGAAATGCCAATCTTGATAGTTATCCATGCTCTGATAATATTCAGGTTGGGTTACTTGCCACAATGCATTATAAACAGACCTGCCTTTGAATTGCTTATGGAAATGTCAACCTGTTCAAAATTCACTGACTAACACTGGTCAAATGGAACATATCTTGCTGGTGTTTAAAATAAACACTTCACTGGCTTCCAGATTTTTTCCATGCACAAATCAAAGTGCTGGTTTGATCTAAATCTCCTCCATATAAACTTAATTGCTTCCTAAGCTTATCATTACAGGCTTTATTCCATAGGTTCGCTGACCCTCCATCTTCCACTGCTTTAACAGGACAGTAGTATGGCAATAGAGATTTGCTTAGCACTACAGTTGGCCCTATGTATCCATGGATTCTTTATCCATAGATTCAACCATCCATGGTTTAAAATATTACAAAAAATATAAATTTCAAAAACCTTGATTTTGCCATTTTATATAAGGGATACCATTTTACTATGCCATTGTACTTAATGGGACTTGCGCATCTATGGATTTTGGTATCCACGTGGGGTCCTGGAACCAAACCCTAGTTGATACCAAGGGTCCACTGTATATCTTTTTATTTTCTAGACAAGAAATAAAAAAGGCTCTCTGTTTGGTAAATAAAGATGCAGATTATTTTGCTGCTTTATAGAAGATTTGTATGTGCTAAGATTTAGCAACAGGCATCTTAAGCCAATATCCAATGGTGTTCCACCATTAGAGCATAAAACATTGCAATGTTTTGAGGACACTTAGCTCTGAACAAAGCACAAGGAAGGAATCCAATACAGTTTCCAGTTACAGAACTGATTTCACAACTGCATGCTTGAACAATTTTACAAACAATAGCTTGTTTTGGGCTGCAAGGAGATGTTCACAACAGCTTGTGCAGCTGGAAGTGCCACCAGAACTCTGTGAATGCACTGTTTTCATTTCTTAAAATTACATTTGATTTAAGCTCAAATGGTGGGACCCCATTTGTGTTGTTGTAACTGGACTATTTATTTTGTATTACTGTCATTTTATCTTTGGTTATAAGCTACTTAGGTATTGAAGTTTGATTATGAGCTACTAAGGTATTGAACTTATGTAGAAATCTTTTAAATAAACAAAATGAATAATCTCTTGTACCATTGTCATCCAACAATGTGTGCGAGAGACCATGTGTGTTTGCATAGGACAATACAGTACATGCCTTGTTTTGGTATATTCCCCAGAACTTATTTACTACAATGCAAAACAGGATGAAGCATAGGAGGCTACTAGATATACTTTGTGGACTCCACAAAATATAGTTGACATCATTGTAATGAAGTGTACAGAAAAGCTTGACATATGCACTCACACCACATAAGAAGGGAAAACATTTTATTTCTGATTATGAGTCTTTGCCATATGCCCTGAGCCATAGCATTCCTTCTGCAGTGTGGATGCAGCCTGAGATACTGTTTTAAACACTTAAAAAAAAATTAAAACCCCCACCCCCACAAACATGTGTTCACAACCTCTTTTCCTGCTACTGTTGTACTATTGTGCAAAAGTACAATTGTGCTTTGATGCCAATTTAGGGTGGTCAGTGGGTGGTCAATGGGTGTGCTTTTGGGTGGGTAAACATAGGAACGGGTACAGTTGGTGTATAAGTTTTAGCTGTGCAAACGCACTCCTGGTCACTGCTGATACCTGGGCTTCCAGGCTAAGTGCTGAATCCAGAAGTACCCCCCCCCCTCAACTATGAACCTGTGTTTTCAGGGGGAGTGTAACCCCATCTAACACAGGCTGAATCCCTATTCCGGGATCTGTCTTTTGACTGACCAGGAGCACTTCTGTCTTGTCTGGATTAAGCTTCAATTTATTTGCTCTCATCCAGTGCTTTACAGCGGCCAGACATCAGTTTAGGACAGAAAAGGCTTCCTTGGAATTAGGTGGAAAGGAGTGATAGAGCTGGGTATCATCAGCATGCAGCTGACACCCTACTCCAAAACTCCGGAAGACCTCTCCCAGTGGTTACATGTAGATGTTAAAAAGCATAGCAATTGTAACTCTCATGCTCTCTCTCTCTTGCTCGCTCACTCACTCTCACACACGCACTCTTTCATACACACTTGGAACTGTAAGAGGAAAAAGCAAAAGTCTTACCATTGAGGACGTTTTCTGGAGTATACAAATATTTGGTCACCTACTGCATTATGTAACTGTATTGTTGGGAAGGACTGCAACACTTGCCTTTCCTGAA
Source organism: Sceloporus undulatus (assembly GCF_019175285.1). Taxonomy (NCBI): domain Eukaryota; kingdom Metazoa; phylum Chordata; class Lepidosauria; order Squamata; family Phrynosomatidae; genus Sceloporus; species Sceloporus undulatus. Next base: position 5,387,324 of record NW_024802934.1, read on the forward strand.
CATTGGAATCAGCTCTTATTTAATTGTTTCATTCCCTACAGCTTGGCTAACTAGCCCTTTTATGGAGCTGAGCTGTGGTTGTATGAAAAGGTACCTTATCAGAATCTCTTGATTTCAATCATTCTTAGTTTTTTGTGAGTTTTTTGGGCTATGTGGCAATGTCCTAGAAGAGTTTGTTTCTGACATTTCAGCAGCATCTGTGGCTGGCATCTTCAGAAAAGATGCTGAAGATGCCAGCCACAGATGTTGATCAAATGTCAGAAACAAACTCTTCCAGAACATGGTCACATAGCCTGAAAAACCCACAAAAAACTATGGATGCCAGCCATGAAACATTCATGCTTGTTAACTACCTTTGTTTTAGTGGTGCCATAGGTCCCATTTTAGTCACATGAAATAGAAGGATAATTACTGGGACATTAGTCTCAAATTACTGACCACACCAAATTGGTTCATCTTTTCTGTTAGTATTCTTAAAGGAAGCATCCTGACATCTGGTGGCCGTTTTAGTAAGTTCACCTATAAAAAGGAAGTCAGTTAAATATTCCAGACGTAGATAGTATGTTTCCTACTTCATAATAGATTTAAGTAGACAGAACATAACAGCTAATTGGAGTAAGTCTCACTGAATGCAGTGGGGTTACTTTTGAGTAGTCAGGTATAGGATTGTTCTATAAGATACAATAATCACAGTTATGATTAAGACTGGATAGAAAATGAAAGGGAAAATAATGTTTCAATATCAGTATACATGTTCTTATTCTTAAGGGTAATTCTCATAATTATTTATGTGAGAAAACAATTTTTAAAATATAGTGTATATGTGTGTATACCTTCAAGAATGTCTGGAGTGGCAGCGGCCTCCCCCCCCCCCCCCAAGTCTTTTCCAAGGAATCATGTCATCTCATGAGACAAAAAGAAAAATAACAAAACCTGAAACCCATCTAAATGTTTTTAATTCTCTGTCTTGTACTTTCTACTGTTATAAATATTTTGACAGTTTAACCACAGGGAAAAAAAGTCTTCATTTAATAAAGTCTTTTCAGTATTAGGAGCAGTGGTGTAAGACAGATAGATGCTGGGTGAACGACATATTCCCATGTAGATGAATTGTGTCTTGGATATAAAAACATGAAAAATGAGAAATCAGATTTCTAGATTTTAACTTACAGGGAATTGTAGTTAAGTAGTAGTTGTACAACTATGTGATATGCTATCTGCATTCTGAGGTGCTACTTTCCTTAACCACAACACAAATTTACACTTAATTCTACTGTACGTGGTATATTCAGATCTAGATTAAATTTGAAAAGCAGCATGTACAGCAAGCTTACACACTTTAAAAGAGGCTCACTTTATCCCTGTATACTGGTATACGTTATTCCTGTATACTTCACCACAAAGAATTAATTCAGGATTTATTTATTTTTTATTATCAATTGGACTTGCAGCTTTAGCCTTACTATTTGTTCCATTGTATAACATGACTCCAAAAATGTCATCTTTCAAGAGCAATTCTCCCTGCCGCTGTAAATCAATTTACTCAGTGTATTTCTCCTCTTCGTGATTTAGACATTGTTTTAGATCATTTCCTTTTATTGACACTGAGTCTAATCTGTTGACTTTCTGAAACATTAACTCCTCAGATATTGGCATGGGCTGCTAAAGCTGCAGTTATACATTCTTGTGTCACTCCTTTCATGGGAACTCAGACTCATAGGATCTGCCTATGTAGAGGGAATAGTAATAATATAATAATAGCTATATTGTGGTCCAGAGGCCTATAATTGTTCCTGATGGCCTTTTAGATGGCCTCAAGATCAAAATAATGGGAGAAATGACAAAGAGGCAGATGTTTCTTATGATTTTAAAGTGCATTCTAATGGAGCTAGACATCACTCACAGAGTAACTCACCACATATTCCCTCCTAACCATGTGGCCTGAAATTGCTTACATGGTACAGGAGCAACTGTGGGATATCAGCACCAGCACTGCTGGGAAGAAGACACGAGGGAGGTATTTTCTTATTTACTGCTGTTGTATGACACTTCCCTGAGGATGGAATTTAGTGAAGTACACTATGCTAAGACTGGTCCTGCCATTAATTCAGTGAATAAATTCCCTTAGGGCACTGAGAGCAGTAAATAGCAGCAGCAACAACAACAACCATTATCATTACTATTATATTTATTTATATCATGCCCTTTCCCCAAAAGTGGGATTCAGAGCAGCATCCAAGATTAAGAACAGTACAATTAAAAACTTAGAAAAGTGTTACATTAAAGCAGAATTAAATTATTACACTATTGAAATGGATTACATGTAAAAAGAATAAAATATAATTAAAAAGATAAAAGTGTTTAAATATTCTTTAAAACATTACAACACTTGGCTTGTTCTTTAAAAACCTTCTGCTTTAAATGCTTGTCTGAAGAGGAAGGTCTTAGCCTGCCAGTGAAGGACAACAAAGAAGGGGGCATTGTGATCTCCCTGAGGAGGGAGCTCTACAGTCTAAGGGCAGCCATGGAAAGACCCTCTCTTGTGCTTGTGATGGTGGTGGGATAGAGAGAAGGGCCTCTCCTGAGGATCTTAGAGCCTGGGCCAGTTCATACAGGGAGATACAGCCCCAGTACACACTGGCAGTGAAACGCTACCCCTCTTTGCTGTGCAGTGTTGCTGCAGCAACCAAACCACAGGGCAATGCTGTGCAGCAGAAAAGAAGCTGCCTAGAGCAGCTTCTTTTTTGTGATATCTTTAGGGCTGCGTTGCAATGCAGCCCTACGACGCTGCTTCCTGTAAGAGAAATGTGGCCGCTCAGACGCCCACACATCATCTACATGCCCCCCATGTGGGTGGTGCTATTCAATAATGGTGCTGCCCGCACATCATAGGGTCCAGGAATGTGCACTTGGTATGCGCTTCTGAGCCCTACTATTGCTGCCTAGGGTTGCTATAATTCTCTACTAAAAACCAGGACTAAATGTAGGACAAAATTTAGACCAAAATATTAGACAATTGTAGGGTAAAATTGAGCCCAAAATGTAGGACATTTAAGGTCCTCCATTTTTCTTAAATGTCCTACATTTTTGGTTAAATTTTATCCTACAATTGTCCTATATTTTGGTCTAAATTTTGTCCTACATTTTATCCTGGTTTTTAGTAGAGAATTATGGCAAGCCTATTGCCACCAGGACACTGCTTCCTGGCAGTGTGTACCAGGCCACAGTCTGCCAAATAGCCTGGACCTGAGTAAATTTGCCCTCTCTTCCCCAGTACCTTGCTAGAACTGTGTCCACTTTTTCTTAGGATTCAATACAACTCTCCTGAGCTCACATATAGTAATGGCTGGAGCATTGCCTGCCTTTGCTTTCACGTCTCTATTCTAGATAGAATAGGGAGTGACACCTCTACCATGGTCTCTTCCCTTTGGGTGGTTGAGTTGAGACTCCATCTCCTCCTCTGCACCCTCTGTTTTTTAACAGAGGCAGGTGAAAAATGCAGGAAGTAGTAACCTGAGAACAGTAGTTAATCTGATTTAATTGTGTGCATAGGAGATGCGTACAGTCCATTATGTTTGGTAAAGAGACTCTAACAAAGTAACTCAAACAAAAATAAACAAAAATACACCAGCAAAATGATTACCTGGTCTTTCTAGCGCTCCAAATGAGGCAGATTTAATCAGGAAAATGTTGCCTGGTATAAAAAATGTAATAAATTTTACAGCTGTTCCTGGATGTTTTATTTCATATGGTTTTATATTCCTTTCCCCTTGTGGGGGAAAGCAAGGATAGTAGGCACTGCTATTGTTCTCCTGCAGCCACCTTGGCCTCACCTCTTCAGAGGGGAGTTATTACATGTGGCTCTAGTGGAGAAGAGGTGTGCCATTATTAGTGTAGCACAGCATGGGGAGTGGCATTTTGTTTCCTGCCTCTGTCAATGGGAGAGCTTGGGCTGCCCCAATATCTACCATGTAACAGAGAAAAAGGCAAGTATCCAGAGATTATATAAAATGCTAGGATAATTGGTCCAAGAATATCTATACAGATGGCACTAACAATATTATATGATGTTTTGACCCATGAAGCCTGTATGTTCAGTTCATGTTGTTATGTCAGTTATTTATTATCAATTTATAATTCATTTTCAATGGATATTAAAGTATTTTATTATTAAAACATCAAATAGGAAATACCAGTGTTACAGTTAGTGGCTAATATAATGTACATATTAAGGTAAACTCTAAACAATAAAACAAATCAGAACTACCTGATCTCAAGTTAAAAATATATATTTACACTTTTTCATGATTAACAAAAGCATTGGTCTGTGAAAAGTACTGGCCGTAAAGTGTTTGTATCAGACATTTTAACATAAACAGGATGAGTCTCCCTGCCACCAAAGAGTAGCCTTTGTGACGTTGCTAAAAATGTGTGCGTGTGTGTGCGTGTGCATGTGCATGCCTTGAAGTTGCTTGTTGATGTACAGCAACCCTATGAATTTTTTTAGACAAGAAGTACTCAGAGGTGGTTTGCCATTGCTTTCTTCGGCCTGTGAGGGAGAGAACAGGCTGGCTCAGCGTCATCAGGGGCTAGCCTGAAAATAGAGGCTCCTCCCTCCATAACTGTCATTTTTCGGCCGGTGAGGGAGAGAATAGGCTGGCCCAGTTCCACCAGGGCTAGCCTGAAGAAGAAGAGCCCTCCCTCCGGTCCATCTGCCTTGGTCCAGGCCTCAGAGGGAGAGAATAACTGCTGGACCTGACCCCCTCCCCCCACCATTCCCTTCTCCTTTTGTGTCGTGTCTTTTAGATTGTAAGCCTGTGGGCAGGGAACTGTCTGTTATCCCCTCTATTGTAAACAGCTCGGATTCCCAGTGATTGGGCAGTATATAAATAAAACCTATTATTATTATTATTATTATAACCAGACCTGATTGGCTAAAATCATGGTACAGTGCGCCCACGTCGTATGCTGGCACTTTTTACATGGCTTTCAGCTTATGCTGAAAGCCGCGCCAATGGGATTGCAGTGGTGCGCGCGCAGCACGTCATGCACAAGCCCCATTATTTTCAGTTGGGCTTGAGCATACGTGCTATTTGCCTTACGTGGAGGGGTCCGGAACAGTTCCCCCACGTAAGGCAAGGACTCACTGTATTGTCAACATGCTGGTCATGTAATTTCTTGCTAGCTAGGAAACATAATAACAAAAGCAGAAACAACAACAATATTAACAAACAATTCCTAACATTTTCTTAGTTTTGTGCAGATACCCAAAGGTAAGACAGCCCATGTTTTCAGGCTCATAATCTAATAGACACAATACAAAAAGAAAAAGGGAAGGGGAAAAACACCATTGGATCAGCTTGTTGTCTAAGGCCGAGACAGAGGGGCCAAAAGCGGTATGGTGGCAGTGATACTAGGGTTCCAGACCGTGCAGCAACCTCATGGTCCAGAACTCTAGTGTGTAATGGTGGCAGCCTAATGGTGGTGTCCTGTCCACACGGGCGCCGCCATCTTGACGTAAGGGACGTGCAGCGTCCACACGCTGCTGTGCGTCACTTACATCATGAATGTGCCAGTGGCGCACTTGCGACGTAACCTGGGCACCGCAAAAAGAACCTGGAAGAACCAGTTTCTTTTTACTCTGGAGGGATGTCGCACGGTTTGGTGGCTAAGGCATCCCTCCGGAGTTAAAAAAGGTGCTTGCTGAGTGTCATATTCAGGCGGTCTGTCTCAGGCCTAAGGCAGCCTTTCAGTGGTCCCAGTTGCTTGAATGTTGATAGCAGATAGGATGTGCTTCTCTCTCTGAAAATTGTAAGAACATAATGTACAATTTTAGTAATAATGAATAAATGGAATATACATAAGTGTTGACGTAGTGGGCTCCCACTGATTCATTGGGTAAACTCTAGTTGAGACTAACAATTGAATATAGGCCTCTCTTCCCTTCCAACCAGATTCCTATCGGAAATGCAGAAACCAGGTACAAGAAAAACAGTACCCTCCCATTGCTAGTTCCCTAGCAACTAGTATAGACAGGCATATTGCCTATGATAGTGGAAATAAAAGATAGCCATCATGACTAATAGCTGCTGATAGCTTTCTCTTTTATTAATTTCCCTAATTTCCCTTTGAAGCCCGCCAGGTTGGTGTCCATCACTACATATTGTGGGAGCAAATTTCAAAGGTGCAATTTGTGAAGAAGTAATTTTATTATGTCACTTGAATTTCACACCATGACTCCTTCAAGACTTCAGATTTTAGTATCATGGATGAGGGGGAAAAATCTAAATGGGTAACCACTTTTAAAAATAATTTAAAAGCAGCTGCCAATTGGGCAGCAATTGGAGGGCAAACACTTCATAAAAAAGAGAAATTATTGGGTGGGGACAAACTACAGTGCGCCCTTTTTTTTATGCGAAGGATCCGCTCTGGACCCCCCCCCGCATAAAAAAAGCGTATGCTTGAGCCCCATTGAAAATAATGGGGATTGTGCATGGTGCGGTGTTGTGCGTGCGCCATGGGCGCACACCCCATTAGTCTTAATGGGACATGCCATCCCTTGTGCCCTGTGGGTTCTTGCGGACTCCCTCACAGCTTTCAGCGTATGCTGAAAGCCACGTATGGTGCATCCGCGTATGACGCGGGCGCACTGTATATGTTTCCTGTGTTCCAGGAAACAATTTGCCTCCTTCTCTCCAATTATAAAAATGTTGGTTTAAGAACTTTCAGCAAATCCCTAATTATAGGTGCCATCTAATTAAATGAAAGCATGTCATAGCCATATGAACCATACAAGGTGTGGTCAGTCATAGACATATCTTTTTGTTGTTGTTAACTGCCTTCAAGTTGGTCCTGACTCATGGTGACTCTGTGGATGAGACATCTCCCAGAATCTCTATCCTCTACTGCTCTGCTTAGGTCCTGTAGATTCAGGCCTGTGGCCTCCCTGAGTCTACCCATCTGACATAAGATCTTCTTCTCTTTCTGCTGCCTTCTATCTTCCCTAGCATTATAGTCTTTTCTAGTGGGTCATGCCTTCTCATGATGGCAGGCATAATTCAAAAACTATAGAAAATAAGAAATAAAAGTGGAAATATAAATAAATACATCAGTGATCAACAGACACCTGTTTAGTTATAATAAGAGTGAGATAGACAGTATTGTTACAGTGAAGGCTGATACATATTTCTCTGAATTTGATGATAAATCTATAATTTATTAATTTTCTATCCCTTTGGAAGATTTTTGAGAACCATACATACTATATACCAGCCTGAGCTTCATGTTGTTCCTTGTTGCCATTCCTCACTGGCTGTTTGTGTGTGTTCTACAATAACAACAACAATGTGCAGTTTCTAAACCATAACTTTACAATTTCTCGCTACGCAAGTTATACTCAGAATGATCTATAAATTTTCTGTGGATTACATCTGACTGGTGATATCTATAACATCTATATACCCAGCATAGATGGAATGTCTCTCTCTGGCTTTTCTTCCCAAACGAAGATTCAGGAAGGACTCATCCTGCGCTTTCTACAAGCGTGTTGATGACTAAAAAGGCCGATCCGAGATAAATAAGTCCGGTTGCAGAAAGCACAGCAGAAAGTCTCCTTGGGTGATGTTTCTGGGTTGTGGTTCATTCTGCGTTGTCGTTTCTCTTTGAGACTCATTCGGCGTGAGCTTTCAAAAAAGGCTGCAGCATTGTGGATAGTGTGTCTCCATGCCTTCTGATGTGAGGCCAGGGCGGACCATTGTTGGTGATAGATTTAGCTGAGCCTGAGATGTTGTTTCAGGGTGTCTTTGTATCTCTTCTTTGGACCCGTGGTGAGTTCACCACAGAATACTATTTTTGGGAGGCGATGGTCCTTCATCCTAGAAACATTGTATATAATGGGATTTGAGCATCCACGGATTTGGTATCCATGGGGAGTCCAGTGCATACCAAGGGCCCACCGCTAAGCAAGTCTGCATGCTTACATGAACTTGCTGTAATAAATCTGTGTGGAATATAGTATTAATTACTTCCAGCAGTATTGCTGAATTGTTTAAAAAGAAAAATACCATAGGGAAATTGTGATATAGTACTGAGAACATATTAGTATATAAAACTTTGGCAAGGCACACTGTAAAAGCAATAGATTGTTTAGATGCTTGTTCATGGAAGAAGCTTGAACAATACTAAAGATTCCTTAGTTCAAGAGCATTTTACTGTTGAGAAGTGGTAGGCAAAGACAATCACAGTGGACCATTTCCTGCAACTATCACATTTAGAAGAGACTGTGACTGTATATGCTTAGTGACTCAACAATACTGGTAGTACCTTTTAAAGAAAAGGTGAGTATTTGACAGGGTGTCATGCTGAAGATGGAGCAAGTTTCTTTTCTGCTGGTCCAGAGAATAGGACCCAGAGCAATGGATTCAAACTACAGGAAAAAAGATTCACCACAACATTCAGAGGGACTTCCTGACAGTAAGGGTGTTCGACAGTGGAACACACTCCCTGTAAGAGTGGTGGAGTCTTCTTCTATGGAGGTCTTTAAACAGAGGCTGCATGGACATCTGTTGGGGGTGTTTGATTGGGTATTCCTGCATGACAGGGGTTAGACTGGATGGCCTTTGAGGTCTCTTCCAACTCTATCATTCTGTGATTCTATGTTACGGTATAAATGTTAGTATTACTGTTGCTTATGAAGAAAAGCAAAGATTCAACTCCTTCAGAGATTAAGAGAATCTAAAAAAAATCAGTTAACAAGCAGCACAATTCTCTGCTGTTTACTCAGACTTATATCATATTAAGTAGGGCTTATGCCCTCGTAAGTGTGCTTCAGACTGTAACCTGACAGCAGAACTCTGTATATATCTATGAAAACAAAGCCCCATTAAATACAGTAGTGCTTACTTCATGTAATTGGGCATAGAACCGAAGCTTTGACTTTAATTAATCAAGTGAATAATTATATATGGAGAATTCACTCAAATGACCTAACACATTTAAAGATTGCACTGAACCTCTGAAAACAGTGTGATAAGGGGTTGCACTACACTCACATTTCCTGCTATAGAAAGTAGTACACATAGAATCATGCGACATTACCGCACGATGCTAAAAAGCAGAATCTTAACAGGATAAAAACATATTTGCTTCATACATATCAGGCCATGTCGTATCTGTCTTGCTGCTGCCTTGGTACTGTAGTACATCTTTTTATTGATGGGCAAAACCCATCAGTGAGCTCTCAGTGTCACTATTATAGCATATAGGTATTTTGGTGCAAAAACATTTTCACTTTCACTTTGATGAACATGGACTCTATTCCTTCACAGTGGCATTACTAAGGTGTGTGGGCTGCACCAGATGACACCCTACGTGGGATGACACACTGGTCCTCAAAAGTTGAAAATGTGGGCTCACTGGGTGGACAAAGGAGGAGAGCAAGGCTATCATCTCTCTTCACTATGCCCACTGGTTGGAGGAAGGAGACACCCAGCTTGCTTGTAGATACTGTCAGAGAGTGAGTTGGGCACCTCCTTCCTCCAGCTGAATTGGACAGAATTTCTTCCTGACTTCAAACTGGATTAAAGTGGGAGTGCAAAAGTGGGCATATTTATGGGGCAAAAGGTGTTTTGAGGCAGTTTGAATGAATTTTCCAGGAATTCCAGAAACAATGGAATCCCCAGCTGGTTGATGGTTTTAACTTCCGAGTTACATAAGGATTATTTTGGGTTGATGGTGATGACACTGATCTAATTAAGCAGTGATAAAATCAAGACAACCCCAGGGAATCTGGGACAGGATGAGGTGCTGGGAAATACAATGGAGCTAGCAGTGAGATTGCCTTAGTACTTTAGGCTGACAGACTTCTTCATCTTTGACCTTCAAGAGGAAATGCACATAGCAGGGGTCTAGGAAAAAGAAATACTTATAGCTATTAAGTTACATAGGTTCTTTCCACATGCCCTCAGGGGTTAAGTGTCCACTTACAAGAAGTTCACTTACAGGGCATCATGACCTTTCCAGGATCATGCTGCTGACCTCTATGTAATTGCCATGTTAACAAAATATAACAAAGTATTTCTAACCCAATATAAAATGGGATATGTAGGGTGTGCTAACAAGATCCCTTTGCATACTGATATTTCAGACTAACATGGCCATGTCTCTGAATTCTAATGCCATATACAGTTCTTTTCAAAGACCAAAAAAAAAAAAAAAAAAAGGCTTGTTGCATTTTGCCACTGGGGTAACATCTATGACATATTTTACCTGGAGGAAGCATCCTCGGACGAGGAAAGAATCCAACATAACAGGCTGCAGTCAGGGCCAAATGATGCTGGTGCTCTTTCCTGTAAGCGTTGGAAACAGAGTCTGGATCATCCCATGCAGCTGTTGAAGCCCATGAGGAGGAGTTATATGCTGAGTCACTAAGAAGCAGAAATGATACATTTTGACAATTAGGCCCAATACAGACTGCCGGAAAGCGGCAGCCTGGGGCCGATTTTAGGGCTTGGGATTGTGGAGCGACTGCATGCTCCGAAGCCCTACCACGCGGAGACAGCAGCATCATGGCGGGCCACTATGATGATGCAAGTGTGGTGCAGTGTCTGCACATCATGGTGCTATGCTTGCATCATTGATGTGCAACAGTGCACCAATGGCGCACTCATGGCGTCCACCGCACGCACCAAAAAGAACCCGCTTTTAGTGGGATCTTTTTGGTGTGAAGGGAGGCCGCACAGTTTTGGCTGCTGTAGCATCCCTCAGCAGCAAAAACGGGCGCCTTCAGCCCATCCTTTCGGTGAGGTCTGTCAAGCCCCTTAGAGACTAAAGCACAAACAGGAAAAAGCTCAGCCAATAGAGATGTTAATCCTCAAAAATTTGTTGCGTGCCTTCAAGTCAGGTTCTGAGATATGGGAATCCTATCGTGGTTTTCTTGACAAGATTTGTTCAGAGGAGGTTTGCCTTTGCTTTCCTATTGAGGAGATTATGAGATGGGGGGGAAGTCAGGAGTAAAAAGCATACTCCTGGTATAATCGCATGATCACACTGAAGATTTTCAAGCACATCGTGCGCATCCAAGACTTATTCCATGAAGATCCAGGTATGTCCTAGCAACAAACCATTCACAGGGAAGTCTTCAGCATGATTGCGCAATTATTCCAGGAGTATGCCTTTTATTCCCGGCTTTTCCCCCATCTGATAATCTGCTCTGAGAATGTGACTTGCTCAAGATCACCTGGTAGATTTCCATGGCTGAACAGGGATTCTGACTCTGGTCTTCTAGAGTCCTAGTCCAATATTCAAACCACTACACCATTCTGCTCTTTTATTGTGTAAGTAAACAAATATTCCTTCTTTATAATCTCCCTGTATTTGAATGTCCCAAAGTACTGTGGACAACTTATTCTGTGGAGAAAAATATATGGAGTTTTTGCACCAAAAACACATTTTGTGTGTGCAGGAGACCAATTTTCTGTACAGAAAACAGGATATATATATATATATATATATATATATATATATATATATATATGTATGTATATGTATGTATACACACCCCGTCCATGTGACTGCCTTCACTGAACAATTCCATGGCACCACTTCAAGATATCAAAGATTGAACAAAATTCTTATTGGTCTTTTTTCTTCCTGATGTTTGACTGTTGTGAAACCTGCTTTTCAAGTTGTGAACATACCTTCCAATTGTACTGATTTTTCAGGAACAGTTCCCTGTCATCCCACTTTTTCAGATGCTTTTTAAATATTCCAGTTTCTCTCTTCTTCCACTTCCCCATTTGTTCTCAATTTACTTTTGTTGCTGCGAACTGAGTTCAAAGTGCAAACACAGTTTGAACTCAGGGGCTTGACAGACGGGCAGGAAGGGGTGGCAAGACACTGCCCCTTTCTGCCCCGCATCATTGCAGTGGAAACCGCATGCCATGTCAATGATCCGCTCCCTCTCAGGAGCAAAAAGAAGCTGCTGGAAGCAGCTTCCTGGAAGGGGTGCAATAATGGTGCTCATGTGCCATGATGATGCCCCTTCCGCGGAGCGCCATTTGGACGCTCTGAAGCCTGTGCATCATCATGGTGCACAGGTGGCAAAGGTAGGGCTGGGTGTGTGTGGATGCCCAGCCCTATCTAGCCCTACTTTCATCCGTAGGCCGGCACTAAGTGCCGATCTGTTTAGAGCCTCAGTTAATTTAGCAGGAAGACGAGGAGAGGAAGGATCTTGTAATTCCCTGCAAAATCAGGCAAACTGAAACTCTAGTCTATTCTGGCTTCTATGTTCTTTCTTGATGCTGCTTGGCTACATGTGCCCCACTTTTCATCTCTGAAATGTCAGCAGGCATGTGGGAATCAATATTTTCTCCACAATCAAGACCATTCCTTTACTGGTAACTACAGCCCAAAACCTGAATGTTGCTTTGCTTAATTTTTCTTGCTCTGTCAATTTCTAGACTTCAGCTTGCTCTTTGGATTACTCTCCTTGGTTATTTTCTCATTGGAGTTGGGTCCAACTCAGACTGCATTTTGTGCCTAGACCTTGTACTGCCTTGATTTTACTTTTTCCTGACTTTATATTACCTTCTACTGCAATAGTGTATCCTCTGTTTTCTTGGATTATAGGTGCACACAGCTGGGAACCTGCCACCTTTAAATAGAACAGCAGCTAATGAAATATATTGGGACAAAAACAGCTTTGCTAAGAAGCAGAAGTGATATGTTCTGATTGTCAGTAGGCTGGCCCCTGGGAAGGAGGCACTGGAATTCCACATGCGGTCTAAGAAATTAAAAACCTGTACATTAATCCTATGGCTAGTCCTAATTCTAACCACAATCCTAACCCTACTGTTAAGCCTCAGTATGTGTGTGTATGTGTGTATGTGTGTGAAAATATTTCACAACTTCTTTGCCTCAGTCTTCTCAAAAAAGGAAAAGGGTGATCAACCTGAGGATAATGGAGCAGAGGACAGAATAGGGGAATTTCAGCACATAATAAGTAAAGAGATAGTAGAGGAACACCTTGTTAATCTAAATGAATTTAAGTCTCCAGGACCAGATGAACTCCATCCAAGGGTATTAAAAGAAATGGCAAATGTAATATCGGAGCCATTGGCAATAATGTTTGAAAACTCCTGGAAAACAGGAGAGATCTCAGCAGACCGGAGGAGGGCAAATGTTGTCCCCATCTTCAAAAAGGGAAAAAAAGAGGAACCCAACAATTATTGTCCAGTTAGTCTGACATCAATACCAGGAAAGATTCTAGAGCAGATCATTAAACAAAGAGTCTGTGAACATTTAGATGACAATTCCATAAGCACAAAAACTCAACATGGGTTTCAGAGAAACAAGTCATGCCAGACAAATCTTATCCCTTTCTTCGATAAAATTACCAGCTTGGTAGATGAAGGGAATGCTGTGGATATAGTATATCTTGATTTCAGTAAGGCCTTTGACAAGTTTTCCCATGACATTCTTGCAAACAAGCTTGTAAAATGTGGACTAGACAAGGTAACTGTTACATGGATTTGTAATTGGTTGACCGGCCGAACGCAAAGGGTGCTCAACAATGGCTCATTTTCATCCTGGAAGGAAGTGACCAGTGGGGTCCCACAGGGCTCTGTCCTGGGCCCGGTGCTAATCAACACCCTTATCAATGACCTGGATGACAGAATTGGGAGCATACTTATCAAATTTGCAGATGACACCAAATTAGGAGGAATAGCTAATACCCCAGAGGACAGGATCAAGATTCAAAATGACCTGAATAGACTAGAAAGGTGGGCCAAAGGTAACAAAATGAAATTCAACACAGAGAAATGTAAGGTATTGCACTTAGGGCAGAAAAATAAAATGCACAAATATAGGATTGGGGACACCTGGCTGAATGAAACTACGTGTGAAAGGGATCTAGGAGTCCAAGTAGACCACAAGTTGAACATGAGTGAACAGTGTGATGCGGCAGCTAAAAAGGCCAATGCTATTTTAGGCTGCATCAATAGAAGTATAGTGTCTAGATCAAGAGAAGTAATAGTGCCACTGTATTCTGCTCTGGTCAGGCCCCACCTAGAATATTGTGTCCAGTTCTGGGCGCCACAATTCAGAAAGGACATTGAGAAACTGGAGCGTGTCCAAAGGAGGGCGACTAAAATGGTGAAGGGTCTAGAAACCATGTCCTATGAGGAACGACTTAGGGAGCTGGGGATGTTTAGCCTGGAGAAAAGAAGGTTAAGAGGTGATATGATAGCCCTGTTTAAATATTTGAAGGGATGTCATGTTGAGGAGAGAGCAAGCTTATTTTCTGTTGCTCCAGAGAACAGAACCTGGAACAATGAATGCAAGCTACAGGAAAATAGATTCCAGCTCAACATTAGGAGGAACTTCCTGACAGTAAGGGCTGTTCGACAGTGGAATGCACTCCCTCGGAGGGTGATAGAGTCTCCTTCCTTGGAGGTCTTTAAACGGAGGCTGGATGGCCATCTGTCGGGGATGCTTTGATTTGTATTTCCTGCATGGCAGGGGGTTGGACTGGATGGCCCTTGTGGTCTCTTCCAACTCTATGATTCTATGAACTTACTTTGTACCTGTTAAAAAAAAATCCTGCTGCACAAAACTTAAAATTATCTCCCTTTAAAAGTCACAGCCATTACCATATCTTGTGGTAGGGAGTTCCATATGTTAATAATGCATAGCTCCATTTCATTCCTTCCTTGAATGAAAGATAAGAATCTCACATAGCTAAAAAAATATATTTTCTTGAAAAATTTCTAATGAGAGTATGCACCAGCTATGGTATGTTTCAAGGTGGCCTTAAAATGAAATGTCAGTATGTGAAATAAAAAAGTGATAGCAACTGATCTTTGGTAATCTTGCAAAGAAGAGAAATTTAATTCTGGATCCAGTCTCAGTGCTTATCAGCAGTGCTCCCTTTCCAGCATGAGATTACTACATGTTGCTGTTTTCAAATAAAGAGAACAAGGAAATCAATTATTTCCATCAGTCACACTGACATTACAATATGACTGTATTCATTCTCTCCTTTTTCTTTCTCCAGAGACACATTCTGGCATTCGGAAATAACACTCCTACGTGGAGGACATTTTGAAAAAACAATATTATGCAGAGATCGCACTGTTTTACATTAGGACAGTACAGTACAGTATTTGATAGGTCTTGTTTTCTTGTTGCTTTTTTCCACTCTTGGCATAGAGTTTGACTGTAGAACTACATGAGCTTGAACTGAAGAACGACTTAGGGAGCTGGGGATGTTTAGCCTGGAGAAGAGAAGGTTAAGAGGTGATATGATAGCCCAGTTTAAATATTTGAAGGGATGTCATATTGATGAGGGAGCAAGCTTGTTTTCTGCTGCTCCAGATACTAGAACATGGAACAATGGATGCAAGCTCCAGGAAAAGAGATTCCACCTCAACATTAGGAGGAACTTCCCAACAGTAAAGGCTGTTTGACAGTGAAACACACTCTCTTGGAGAGGGGTGGAGTCTCCCTCCTTGGAAATCTTTAAATGGCTGGATGGCCATCTATCGGGAATGCTTTGATTGAGAATTTCTGCATGGCAGGGCGTTGGACTGGATGGCCCTTGTGGTCTCTTCCAACTCTATGATTCTTTATTATAAAAACCAACTTGCAGTTTGTTATTTAAATTTCTTAGAGCATATATTACATTCCAATATATTTTGCATTTTCTTTCTGTTTGCAAGCCTGAGAGTAAGTAAATCATAATTTTGTTGTAAATATACATGACATACATGATTGCCATGCTTTGTATCTTTCCTTAAACATGGATGTGAAAGATGAGCTGGGATTCATACTTGAAATGTAGCATGTTGTTCTGAATATGCACACCATTGGCACTGCCAGAAGGTAGTACTTTCAGGAAGTTGTTTGGTCTAATGAACAAAGGTGGGGAGCCACAAATGGTTCCAAAAGGTCCTATCCCCCATTCAGTTGAATTACTTTGTGAAACTGTGGAGTGAGGTGATGACTACACATTTTTGGAGTTCATACAAGTCTTTTTAATTTCCCTATTGCACAAGTAAGGTGGTAAATTTACCTAGCTGGTGGCAACTGACTGGAAGAAAGACACTAAGAGGCTATACAGACAGGCATAAAGAGCCAGCATTGGGATGGAGTGGGGGTGTGGTGACCACCCGCTCCGACTCCAGCTTGATGCCAGTCACGCCACCTGATGAACCAGACGGTGAGCAGCATCACACTGTTTCTGTAGCACAGCATGTAGACATGCTGCACCGTAGAAATGGGGAAAAGCCACCGCTGCCCCAGGAAGAGAAGCTTTTTGCCAGCTCCAAAAGGAATGGCTTTCTGCCGCTCTTTTTTGAGCCGGCAAATTGCTGGATAGGGAGGTTGCTGCAGCCCCAATCCAGCTCTCAAAAGGGCAGCATGAAGCCACCTCTTTGGAGCCATCTGTTTAGGCCCTAAATCAATGCTTATTCCAGACAACATTAGCAGTCATCCTGCCCTAGATGGAATTGAAGGAATGAATTCATAGTTTTAGGATCATTTTCTGTCACTAAAAGCACATGGCCTCAGTGGCATGGGTAACTTCTGCCACTTTCTATTTAGCCCAGCTATGGACTGGGACAACTTAGTTTCAGTGGTCTACTCTGTGGTAACATCCATGTTAGTTTACTGTGATACACTATGCATGTGCCAACTATTTTAAGACTGTTCAACAAATGCAGATTACTGATCCTATAATTTTATTTTCTTTTATTGACTCTATACTGCTGGAGCTCCTGAGGGGATATCTAACAGGTAAAAATAACATCTTTGAAAGTGGAGAAAAATAATATTTAAAATATAGTTTTATAAAGCATATGGTTAAAAAAAGTACTAAAATCCAATCCCAGTTCTTAGGACCAAAGACAATTCAGAACAATGTAGTGTTGGTCTGCTGGAAGCTCAGTAGGGATGAAGCCCATGGGAGGAAGTTGCACAAGTGATGCACTCCTACAGTAAATGTAGTGGTAGGACATATAACAGGTCAGACATTTATGATTTTCAGATTTCAGGGCCTGGATCCTCTTCTCCAGTTCTCAGAAGGAAGAGAAGGAATCTTGCATCAAGAGCACTAATTTGAAAAGTGTATGTACAGTCAGCCCTCAGTATCCATGGACTTGCCATCTGTGGATTCAAGCATCCATGGATGGCAGCCCGAGTTGTTCCCAATGATGGCACGTGCACATGGTTGTGCCACCATTAGGGACAACAGAAGTCCTGTTGCCCTCTATGGCATCACGGCCACATGCATGCACCACCATTGAATTCCTGTTGTCCATAATGGCAGCAGGGCCATGTGCACATGTTGCCATTGGGGACAATGGAACTCAAGCATCCACAGATTTTGGTATTCGTGGGGAGCGGGGGGATACTGAGAGCTGACTGTATATTCAGGAGCACTTGTTATCAGCTTTGGCTGATACGCCAGCTGCGACCCTTCCTGGGCTCGGGGGACCTTGAAACAGTGGTACATGCTCTGGTGACCTCTCGGTTGGATTTCTGTAACGCGCTCTACATGGGGCAACCCTTGTACCAAACCCGGAAGCTTCAATTAGTGCAGAATATGGCAGCTAGGTTAGTCACTGGATGCTCCAGGACTAGCTACATAACACCTATTCTGCAAGATCTTCATTGGCTGCCCATTCGCTTCCGAGCCCAATACAAAGTGTTGGTTATTACCTATAAAGCCCTTAATGGCTTGGGCCCAGGGTACTCGGAGGACCGCCTGTCCCCATATAATCCGCCCCGCTCTCTCAGATCAGCCGGGAAGCAATTGTTGAGGGCTCCTGATACGAAGTACACCGTGACTGCACAGAGGGCGTTTTCCAACTTGGCCCCGCAGCTTTGGAACTCTCTTCCCGGCAAGCTCCGCTCGGTTACCTCCCTTGACCTGTTCAGGAAGAAGCTGAAGACCTACCTCTTCCAACAGGCTTTCCCTTAGGCGTTGTGATATCTGCTCTCTCCCCGTTACACTAGCACTTTTAAGCTAGTTATTGTTGTGGTTTTTAATGTTTGTAATTTTTATCTTGTTTTAAAAATTTGATGTATTTGCTATGAGATTTTATAATGTAGATACTGTTGTAAATTGTACATTGTTTAGTACCCTTGTTGTAACCTGCTTTGATCTCTTTGGAAAAGCGGGCTATAAATAAACATTATTGTTATTATATATTTTCCTCATTAATTACACATGATAGAATACTAGAATAATAAAACTATGGAGTTGGAAGAGAGCTGAAGGACACTCTGCCATACTCCAAGGGAGTGTGTTCCGCTGTCAAGCAGATCTTACTGTCAAGAAGTTCTTCCTAATGGTTTTTTTTTAAAAAATTCAAATGCAGTACTCTTTATAATTGTGGTAGATGAATGATTTATCATGCTTAACAATAAGCATGCCCCTTTAATACCAATCTTGTAGCATCACCAAGACCCACCATTTGTGACATCACAAGGAGTCATCTCAGGTCTCAGGTTTTGGTCCTATAATGTCAGAGCTTTGGCTATTCCTGGCCTGGAAATCCTAGGGGCACATAATAAGACATTCAGTGACAATCCAAATTCCAGACAGGATCATAGGGGACATGGTGCTCTTTCAGATATCCTGTTCCCAAGTTGTTTATGGCTTTGTAGGTCAGAACCAGTACAGTCAGCCCTCCATATCCATAGATTTTTTAAACTATGGATTCAAGTATCTATGGTATAAAAATATTTTAAAAATATATAAATTCCAAAAAGCAAACCTTGATTTTGCCATTGTATAAGGGACACAGTATTACTCTGCCATTTTAAAAAATAGGATTTGAATATCCACAGGTTTTGGTATCGAATGGGGGTCCTGGAACCAAACCCAGTGGATACCAAGGGCCACTGCACCTTAAATTGAGCTTTGAAACATATTGGAAGCCCATGCAGTTAGCATAGATGACATTGAAATTATTGCTTATGTTCATTTAATATTCATATGCAGTGAATGCTTTCAGAAGTAAGATTGTGTCTCTCTTATTGACTGACTTAATGATTGTCTCTTTTTGTCTTACTGTCCAGCTTCTCGGTGTTCAGAGACTGAAATAGAATCTATGGAGCCTACAGCTTGTACACATATAGATCTAGTTCATTGCAGGAAGAGTAAATGCAATCCTGACTCACACAGTTACACATTCATTGAAGTTGTGAAAATGTGTATCTAAAGAAAGGACAGTTACAAGGGAGAGGCAGATTTCTTCCTAAATCACACTTCTGCTCTGAACAAACTTGCCAAGAAAAGCCTATCATAGGGTCACTTCAGGGTCTCCATAAGTAAAAAAAAACCACAAACGTCTTGGCGGCACACAGCAATAACGACAATTATGACATGAGAACTTTACAACATATTCACAAGGAATTCTTATAGCTATTGGAGCACACATTATTAAAACAAACCACTGCATTTATTTCTCTTCTTCACTTCTCCCCCTCCTCCTTGTCTTGCTGAATTCTCTTTTTCTTATATTTGTTGCTATTAATATTTTGCATGAATATTTTAAAAAAAAGCTAAGAAGAGTTGATGGTGCTTCTAACAAACTCTTTGAAAGTGTTAAGAGACCTCTCTCTCATTCTCTCTCTCTCTCTCTCTGTATGTGTGTTTTAGTAAAACTATAAAAATGAATTATTTTTTGTGATCATAATATAATTATTGTGGCTTTTTAAATGAGAGAAGGAGGAAAGGAGAGATGGAGGGCAAGAGAGAGAAAGAGGGAACCATTCTCTGTAAATATCACCGCAAACTAGTTATTGAGAGCCAGCATGGTCTAGTGATTAAGTGTTGGACTTGGACACTATGAGACCAGGGTTCAAATCTCCACTTGGCTGTGGAAACACATTGGGTGGCCTTAGACAAATCACAGTCTCTTCTTAGCCTCAGCTGAAGGCAATGGCAAACACCCTCTGAACAAATCTTACCAAGAAAACCCAGTGATAGGTACACCTTAGGGTTGCCATAAGTCAGAAACAACTTGAAGACACACAATAAGAACAACGAACTATTTATAACCCACCTTCCTTTCCCAAATGGCCATTTAAAATGATAGTGAAAAACCTACCAATTAAGAAGTCCTTAAAACAGCAGCAGTAAAACAAACAGAAGTAGAATTGTATCACTCCTCTTTGCAAAAAGCCTGTAAATGTGTGCCTGATGGGTCACTGGTTCTTGTTGAATTGCATCACCCAGAATCACTGACTAGTGTTTTTGCTAGTTTGGGGCTTTTGAGAGTTGATGTCTGAAAATATCCTGACTCTCTCAGCAAAGACATGAAACTCACTGGGTGATTTTGGGCAAGTTACATGCTCTAGCCTCAAGGGAAGGCGATGGCAAACCTTCTCTGAACAAATCTTCCACAAAACTCCCATGACAGGTTTTGCCTTAGGGTCATCATAAATGGGAAATGACTTGAAGGCATCCAACAACAACAAACTGTGTTAGTCTATTATTTGTTTCGAGTAACAGGAATGAATAAAAATAAATTCTCCATCCCAACAAAATATTCACATCACTAGTGTCCAGTTCATTAAGGCCTTGTCCTGGATCTACTATGCTGAATACAATTGATCAGGATGATTAGCTTTTTCCGTACCAAGTTCTGGTCTTGTGAGGAGCTTGTGTTGAGTTGCAGTTTGCCTGCCCCATGATGCTTCCTGATTGTCTGCACTGAGATATAAATTTCCTGAGAGATGCATGGAGGCTTCTCACCAGACGATGTTTGTTTGGGCTCAGTATTTGTGTACTACAAAAACAATCCGGAGAAGAGGTTTACTCATATACAACCCAAACTTGATACTTTTGGAGCTACCATAGCCTTTCATCTTGGGAATGGAATACATATTGGCGATCTCACAGTAGACCAAGGAAAGATTTAAAAAGCCCTTCATTTATTAACAAGCATCTCTGTATTCTTCTACAGATTGGCTTTCTATTACACTCTTGCATTTGGGGTTGTGTGTGTGTGTGTGTGTGTGTGTGTGAAGTTGGATGAGAGGGAAAAGATTCTTTTTGTCTGATCTGGTTTGATTATTTGATATATATATATATATATATATATATTCTTCTATCCAAAGATCTCAGGGTATTGTATAATAAAAACATTTTGAATAATGATTTAAGGCAGTGGAACAATTAAATGATTTTAAAAGGCTAACATATTATTATTATTATTATTATTATTATTATTATTATTATTTATGGTATTTATACCCCACCCTTCAGCCCTAATGGCTATTAAACATGAGTACAGTGGGCCCTTGGTATCCATTGGGTTTGGTTCCAGGAGCCTCTGTGTATAACAAGATCCATGGATGCTCAAGTCCATTAAATATAATTGCATAGATGACAAAACTGAGTCTGTTGTACATTGAGAAGGCATGACTCATTAGAAAAAATCAATAATGCTAGGAAAGGTAGAGAATCAGAAAGAGAGGAAGGCTGCATGCTGGATGGATGGACTCTGTTAAGGAGATCGTGGGCATAAGTTTCCAGTAACTAAGTAGAGCAGTGGAGAACAGGGAGTCTTAGAGATGTCTCATCCACCACAGAGTCAACATGGGTCAAAATTGATATGAAGGCAATTAACAACAAAAAGGGGGCCTTATGTAAAATGGCAAAATCAAAGTTTACCTCTGGGAACTTATATATATTTAAAATATTTTCAATACATAGATGCTTGAATGTGTGGATAAAGAATCCGTGGATATGGAGGGCCAACTGCATTTTTTCTACTGACAGGGTTGAGGTTTGCACAGTAAAGTATGTTTGGTAAGAACCAAGTTATTCATTTATTCATTTTAACCACCACTCCCCTCTCTAAATGGTGATAAAAGGTTCTACATCTAGGCCCAGCTGAGAGTACAAAGTTACTGAGCATCTCCCCAGACACAAAATGACTGAACAGGACAGGGCCAGTTATAACATGATTTTAGAAACAAGCAATTTGTAATAATGGAAATATGAATGTATGTCATTTTCTTTTCTTTTTTCTTTTTTTGGTGGAGCAGCTGGTCAACGTAGCCTATTCTGTCTCTTCTAACTATGGCAGGGGTCATTCTGAGCTATGCTTCACAAGATCTTTAACTAGAAATGCTGGGGAACTAGGCTGTTTTACATACAAAACATGTGCTCTATTGCTGAGCCAAAGGTCTTTTCAAATAAGCCCTGGTGCTTAACAAGAAATATCAAACTACTCAAGAGCAGCTGTTTGACAGAGCTGATGTATAAACTTCTGATTGTTAGGTTTCAGTTTCCAGTGCTTTCAGGTAGAGTATCCTAGGGCTCATTCACATTACAAAAAAAATCGGTTTTGAAACCGATTCAATCACGTGAAGTTCCTACTCACCCCGAATCTCACACAAGCGAATCCGGGGCTTGCACACCCGTTCTGTGTTAAATGGCCCCTAGCGCGGGTCTTTTGAAATCGGCGCAAATACCGTTTCTTTTTAAAAACCCCGGGTCCTGGGAATGAGAACTTTGGCCTCGATCACGATCAAGGCAAATTGAGGGAGGGATTTAGGTCAGAGGGTGGGCAAAGGGCAAGGCATTTCCTCCCCTCATCGGAGGGGAGGGGGAGGAGGAAAGAGCCCTGGGCAGAAGGGAGCAAGGGAAGGCATTCTTTAGGAGCCTCTTTTCCCTGCATCCCCTGCCCAAAGCCCTCTGTCGCTGGGCATTCCTTCCCTTGCAGGAGGAAAAAATCAGGTCATGAACGGAGCTCATGTCAGGCAACCCCCCCCCCCTTTTCAAATGCAAACAATTTCTATTCCAGAATGTATGTTTCATTTTTTACCATTTTTTTTGAGCGCACATGCACATGGTTTCTATTCCAGAGGCAGATGGAGCCAGGCTTGCACTTGCTTTCTGCAGAGGGAGAAGCTACAAATGTTGCAAACAATCAATGTTACATTTTTACCAATTTTTTTTGAGCAAATATGCGAATGATTTGTCTTCTGAGCAGATACAGCAAGGGAAGCAAAGGGAAAGCTAATGTTGCTTTTAAAAGCATTAAAAAAAAGCATGGCAATCCCATCCTTTGCCTGGGACAGGGGCAGATCTGACCCAAAAGCCCACAGGTTTATTAAAAAAGAGAGAGAGAGAGAGAGAGAGGCATCTCTCTCCCTGCTTCAGCCGCTGAAACCCCTGTGCCTGGCTCTTTAAAAAGGGAGGACACTTCCCCCGATGCCCTGCAAACGTCACCATGACGATAGCTTGATTGGCAGCGGCCACCTCGCCAGAATGCATTCGATTTCTGTCAAAATGCATTCGATTTCAATTTGTAGTGGGCACTTGCTAACAGAGCGATTCGGGGGAGGGGCATCCGGATCATCCCAGTTCCCTCCATGTCTTTTAGGCCAGTATGAATGGGGCCCTAGTTGTCCACAGAAACTCTAAGCAATTTGGTAGAAATCAGCAATACGATATTCTTTATTTAAAAAGATAGCCATGTTAGTTTGTATTAGCACAAAGAGAAATAAAAGAAACCGATAACCCCTTTGAGACTAATCGCGAAGATGAAATTCCTAACACAAGTTTTTGTGGACTCAATCTACTTCCTTCTTTGTATTTACCTTCGAATCATTAACACATATTTTAAAAAGGTTAATTTTATAATAGTGTTTTCTAATTCTCCATTTACGTATAAGAAGGTTAAAATATTGGACAATTGTAGATTTGTTTAAAAATCAAAGTATGTTGTTAAGATATTTGACTTATAAAATTACACAGCTATTGAGATGACTGCCACCTTGTGGCAAGGAAATTTATCAGCAGAACTGTCTTAAGGGAAAAGTTACTTAACTGAGCCAGAGGAGCTTTTCTGAAAGAAAATAGTGTACATAAATCTCTGGTGAAGTTTTCTTCAAAAGGAGAATATCAAAAGACAAGCCTGTTTATTGTATAGATTAACTTTTACTAAGACTACGTGACTACTTGCCCACGGCTAAACCCTGTGTAATGTCACCTTTACTTGAGAAAACCCATTTCATACAATTTTACAATTTTGCCCCACATAGGAATTGAAAATTTTTCAGCCTTCATTTTACTGAATGCAATGAATTCTAACTCAGTTTTCCCCACCCTTGTTTCCTATTACCTAGCAATATTTTGTTTTGTTTTCCCCCCTTGCAATGACACTGACTTCCTAAGGTGCATCTTACTGGTTTTCCATACTGCAGAAATAAAGCAGTTTGGCACCACTCCATCCTGTGGAATCCTGGGATTTGTGGTTTAGTGAGATATTAAACCTGGCCTGTTAGAGATATTGGTGCCTCACCAAACTACGAGTCCTAGGTTTGTGTAGGATAGAATCATGACAGTTAAAACTAGCATCAAACTGCTTTATTTCTGTAGTGTGGACACACCCTTTATTTGTACTTTTAATATACACATTTTCCCCATTGACTACCCCCTCCCAATCATACACATTTTCCACACATTTTCAAATGTGCACATTGAGTTTCTTCTTGCAGCAAGTAAGAGATGTGTTTCATCTTGCAATGAGTGCCAGAAGATGTGAAAAGATATCTTTCCCCCATACTGTCAAATCCACCAAACTTCCTTTTCTATAACTGGCCTGTACTGTCTTTCCAAGGCAGTGCACCTGATGCACTAAGGATATACAGTTGATAAACTATATCATGACAGCTTTCTGAATCCTCAGAAATCTGACTGTTCATATAATGTTCTGCACTAAAAATGAATTCAGTTTTGGTTTTTAAAGCTGGCCTTCACTTGTAATTTTAAGAAGGATTATAGTTCAATGGTAGAATAACTGAGTACAGTACTAGGATAAATTATTTGTATGTAGAAGGTCTTAGCTTGGATCACTGGCATCTCCCACTGACTGTTTAGATACTCCAAAGCAGGGGTAGGCAACCTGCGGCCCGTGGGCCGGATGCAGCCCGGTGAGGCCTTGGGACTGGCCCCAGCCCGGTCCTGCCACCGATTGCCGCCGGGGCCTTTGGCTTCTCCTGCGCAGGGGAAATTGTCTATAGAAGCCTCAGAAACAAGCATTTATATTAACATTTAAAAAAAAAATCAGCAAATTTTTTCATGTGTCCTCCACTTTTTTTAAAAAAAGTGTCCACCATTTGAAAATGTTGTCCTACATTTGTCCCGGTTTATTTATTTATTTATTTAAAAAAATATTTCATTATTTATTTTTTGGCTTCGGCCTCCCAGTTGTCTGAAGGACAGCAACCCGGCCCCCGGCTCAAAAAGGTTGCCTACCCCTGCTCCAAAGAGTACAGCAAGAAAGTACTGTATCTTAATTTTAACTTCCTCCCCACTGGTAGGAAGTATCTAAGTAGTCTCCTTACATAGATTATTCCAGTGTGACATAGTGGTTTGAGTGCTGGACTATGACACTGGAGATCAGGTTTGGATTCCCCACTTGAGCATAAAAACCCACCTTAGACAAGTCACACACTCTCAGCCTCAGATGGCAAACCCATTGTAAAGATACTTGCTAAGAAAAACCTATGATACATTCACCTTAGGGTCGCTATAAGTAAAAAATGATGACTTGAATGCATAGAACAACAACAACAATAACAACAAAAAGGTAACTGGAGGTATTAACAACAGATGCTTTGGCACACATTAGAGTCTAAATTCTCCACTTGAGTGCTTCATGTTGCTGGCTTCTATATGAACAGATACATTTCTATTCAATTGTAATTAAAATAAAAATATAAGGGCTTGGCTTTTGGAGCAGCCTGTGTTGGTATTGTTGTTGTGTGCCTTCAAGTCATTTCCAATTTAGAACGACCTTAAGGTGTCCCTGTCACGAGGTTTTCTTTGCGGTTTTCTTCAGAGGGGGTTTGCCATTGCAATCCTCTGAGGCTGAGAGAGTGTGACTTGCCCAGGGTCACCCAGTGAGTTTACATGGCTGAGACAGGATCTGAATCCTGGTCTCCAGAGTCACAGTCCAACACTCAAACCACTACATTCATGGTAAGATCTAGAACAGCAAGGATGACACTAGTATTCTAGCAGAGTGAACAAGATCTACTGTAATTCTGAAACAACTGCATTGAAAATACTTAGCTTTGCCATGACCAAATTTGATGTTGCAGCTCAAAAAAAGAAATTCTTCCAAAGTCCCACAATTTCTTCCTAGTGAATGTTCCTGCCAGGTTCTACAATCCTCCATCTACCACATTTTATGTAACCGGGCACAGAAACTAGATTACTTTCAATAAGCCTCCTGTAGTTTTATTTCAGATAGTCAGGAATTTGTCGACTGCAGTGCTTCTTATGTTGGCAGTCAACTTTTATAATCTGCAATTTGATTATAGAAAAAACACCTGTTATGCCTATTTCATATTTAAATTTTGTGTTTTTCCTATAAATATTGATGGTTTCAAACATATACATCTGGAAAGAAGGAGAAGGAGGACAACGACCCAAATCAAATTTCAGAAATGGATGTACATGTGATATATCCAAGTTTATGATCCAGGAGGGCAAGCAAGATTTATCTCTGGGTCCACAGGTCAATCTGAAAACCGAACAGAACCTCCATGTATCTAAGGCCCCATGCAGACTGGCATCAGAGATCTGGAAGGAACTGGGCTGATTTGGATGCCCCTCCCCTGAATCTCTCCGTTAGCAAGTGCCCACTACAGAAAGAGGGGCATTTTAAATCGAATGCATTCTGTGCCTGCTGCCAAAGGTGCCTGCTGTCAATCAAGCGATCGTCATGGTGACGTTTTGCAGGGGCATCGGAGTGTCCTCCCCCTCCTTTTTTTTAAAGAGCCATGCACAAAATGCCCCAAGTGTCAATTTTTTAAAAACCTCTTTTTTGTGTGTTGTGTGTATGTGTGGGCATTTGGGTCAGATCTGCCCCTGTCCCCATTTTCAATCCCATGCAAGCTAATGCATCCCCCACTCCTTGCCCCCCAGAATGCCTCTTACACATGAAATAATAATAATAATAATAATAATAATAATAATAATAATAATAATAATAGTAATTCCTCACCTCGGAAATGCCAGAAAAGGATGCAATTGCCATGCATTCTTTTTTTGTTTTGTTTTTAAAAGCAATTCAGGGCTGCCTCTGAATTCAGTAGCAAAAGCATGTATCATTTTGTCTAACTGACAAGAGCAAAAAAATGTAACATTGATTGTAAGTCTAGCCTTTTGCAACATTTGTAACATTCCTCTTTGCTGGAAGCGAGCAGATGAAAAGGAAAGTGCACAAACTGCTAGCCCTGGTCTATCTATCTATAAATCTGCCTCAAGAAAACAAATCATGCGCATATTTGGTCAAAAATAATTTTTTAAAAATATGAAAAGGGGGGGGTGCCTGATGTGAGCTCCGTTTGTGCCCTACCTTTGACCTAACCTGACCCTTTTCCTCCTGCTAGAGGAGCTTTGCCATTGCCTTCCAGTGAGGCTGACAGAGTGTGACCTGTCAGTTCCAACTAAAGTAGACCCATGGAATCAATTGGGAATAAAATGGAAATGCAGCGCAGGCATTCCTGTAGCATCCTCATATAACACAAATAATAATAATAATAATAATAATAATAATAATAATAATAATAATAA